>NC_136981.1:11152413-11172413 GCF_032717465.1 Coenobita brevimanus
TGCTTCCAAGAGATTGGGTGTGCTAAGCCGACTCCGTTCCTTCTTTACCCCTGCACAACTGTTGACTCTATAAAGGGGTTTTATCCGCCCCTGTGTAGAGTACAACTCTTATGTGTGGGGAGGCTCCCCACATACAGCTCTTCTCAATAGGGTGGAGTCACAGGCTTTTCGTCTCATTAACTCTCCTCCTCTTACTGACTCCCTTCAACCTTTGTCTCTTCGCCGCACTGCTGCATCTTTATCTCTTTTCTATAGCTACTTCAATGGTCACTGCTCCTCTGAACTGTCTACATGCATTCCTCCACCCCTACGACGGGCGCGTAGCACCCGTCTAGCAGGAAACTCTCATCTCTTTTCTGTCCAACTCTCTAATGCAAGAGTTAACCGTTTCTCCCAGTCCTTCATTTATGCAACAGGTCAACTCTGGAACTGTCTCCCTCTGTCTGTATTTCCTACTTCCTATGATCTCCAGTTTTTCAAACGCAGTGTGTCCAGGCATCTGGAAATGATCGGATCTTGAATTTGGCTCTCTTTTATATTTTGTTTTTCTCTTGGAAGGAATAGTTTTGCAGGCTCGTTGCCTTTGGTTCCTTCTTCCTCACAAAAAAAAAAAAAAGTAGCAGCAGCAGCGGCGGCGGCGGCGGCGGTGGTAGTAGTAGTAGTAGTAGTGGTGGTGGTGGTGGTAGTAGTAGTAGTGGTGGTAGTAGCTTGATGTTTCTAGTTTAACGATTATATAATGGGGGAGTGTGTGTAGTGAAAGCAACTCATGTGAAAGTGGAAGTATGGTATTGTGTGTGTGTGTGTGTGTGTGTGTGTGTGTGTGTGTGTGTGTGTGTGTGTGTGTGTGTGTGTGAGAGAGAGAGAGAGAGAGAGAGAGAGAGAGAGAGAGAGAGAGAGAGAACCGACCAGGGAACGAATATAAGCACATGAGTGGACATCCTAGCAGCAACAACTCCTTAAATGACCGCCAGTGCACGGATCGAACCCCGCTTAACCCCTCCAATCACTTTCCGAACTGGAGGGGTTGATACAGCCTTCAAAAACCTCTTCCCTACTACAGGTTCAAATCTTAAGCTGAATAAAATCGTCTGAAGAAAGCTAAAAGAAAAATTAAAGAAAGATAATTGTTCTAAAGAGGTTTTGGTTGACGGGTGTAAATCCTGATAACGTTTCTAGGTATAACTGTTGATGAGAAGAGTATGTGTCCTTCATGGTGAATTCTCTCTCTCTCTCTCTCTCTCTCTCTCTCTCTCTCTCTCTCTCTCTCTCTCTCTCTCAACTAAACATATGTATATACTTTGCAGTTTTACGAGATTGAACCAACGAGTTTCTGGTCTAAATCCAGAACATGTTTCCAAGCCCAACTCATCCGGGGTTAAAGAGGACTTATCTCTCTATCTATTTATCATTCACCTAACCATCCATATTTCTTATTCATCCATCTATCTATCCATCTATTATCCGCTCAACCATTCATATCTATCAGTTTCATTCACCCATCTATCTATCGCCCACCTGTCTGTATCTATCTATCTCATCCATCTGTCTACATCATCAATCATCCATTCATGCCTATATCTATCTGCCTATCTATCTATCTATCTATATGCAAAAACAATTTAGTATCTTATTTTCGTTCTTTACAGACCTCCCCTTCTTTTTTTTTTTTTTTTTTTTTTTTTTTACCTCAGGCCTTACTTTTAAAACTGGTGGGGTTAACTATCGCCTCTCTCTCTCTCTCTCTCTCTCTCTCTCTCTCTCTCTCTCTCTCTCTCTCTCTCAAGATGAATTAAAGAGTAAGAGAGAAGCAAGAAATAAATAAGTTACGTCATCCATGGCCGTATTTTAAAGGTCACGGGATGCTTCGTAACACCTCTTCCTTAGCGATTTATTTTGTATCTTACCCCCAAACAATCTACTGCTGGCTGTTTCCTTTTAATATTGACATTGCATCAGTTAAGAGGCAAGGCGATATTGAGGTGTAATGTACAGTATTGAGTAAATCGCTATGCAAGAAGTGTTACGAAATCTCCAGCCCCAACAGCGATTCAGGTGTAAACTCAGGACACGTTTCCAGAGTGGTGAGAAGGTGTTACTTACTCGGCCTTAAGGGGTACAGCTGGTGTGGCGAATTATAACCTTACCTGGAAAGAGAAAAGATATAATTAGGGACACATAGACAGGTAAATACATAGATACAGGTAGTTAATGGCACACAGATACAACCACATTCGCCTACCACACTCGCACAGGTGGTCTACGGGCCCTGTTGGAGGCGCCACCTGGGAGAGCCGTCACAAGTGCACAAAAAGTCGTAAAAACAACTTCTCAGAGATCGTGAGTCTGCCACATACTCACACCAACTAGGATAACGCAGAACTCTACGCACTTTGCCACCCACACTTCACGTACAAAGCCGTCACATAAACATGGCCACATCGCTTCCTTTAAGGGCACCAATCTGGACCAAACTCGATATGTCAGTTTCTGGATCTTCAGTGGTTGCATCTATAAAGTTTCAGTCCACATGTTCGCCAGAGTTCAGAATTTTGTTACATATATACAGCCAGCCCCCAAACTGTCTCCATAGCCTGTACTTCCTTGTGCCTATGACGTTCAGTCTCTTAAACGCACTACGTCATCTAGAACTGAACGGATCTTGAATTTGGCTCTCTTATTGCGGGTTTCAAGTGTCTGGTTTCTTCTTCCTTGCACAAAAAAAAAAAAAGACAAAGGAAAAAAAAGCGTCAACATTATACTTAAAGGAAATATTACACAGACATATGCAGACGAACCGAAGGACACAATGAGAGAGAGAGAGAGAGAGAGAGAGAGAGAGAGAGAGAGAGGAGGGGGGTGAGAGGCGTGGTCTTGGCCAGGCATAAGGTTGGTATTTCTAGCGTGAATTCCCACACCAACACCAGCATCCATATCCACACCCACACCCACACCCTCACACATACATCCTCACCCACACCCACACCCTCACCCACACCCACACCCTCACACATACATCCTCACCCACACCCACACCCTCACCCACACCCTCATCCACACCTTCACCCACACCCTCACCCACACCCTCATCCACACCTTCACTCACACCCACACCCTCATCCACACCTTCACCCACACCCTCACCCTCACCCACACCCTCATCCTCACCCACACCCTCATCCACACCCTCACCCCCATCCACACCCTCTCCCTCACCCACACCCTCACCCTCATCCACACCCTCACCCTCATCCACACCCACACCCTCATCTACACTCTCACCCTCATCCACACCCACACCCTCACCCTCATCCACACCCACACCCTCACCCTCATCCACACCCTCACCCTCACCCTCATCCACACCCTCACCCCCACCCTCATCCACACCCTCACCCTCACCCTCATCCACACCCACACACTCACCCTCATCCACACCCTCACCCACATCCACACCCTCACCCTCAACCTCATCCACACCCTCACCCTCACTCTCATCCACACCCTCACCCTCATCCAGACCCTCATCCACACCCTCACCCTCACCCACACCCACACCCTCACCCACACCCTCATCCACACCCACACCCTCACCCACATCCTCATCCACACCCACAATCACACCCACACCCACACTCTCACTCTCACCCACACCCACACCCTCACTCTCACGCACACCCACACCCTCAATTACACCGACACCCACACACTAACCTTGATGCATGAGAGAGAGAGAGAGAGAGAGAGAGAGAGAGAGAGAGAGAGAGAGAGAGAGAGAGAGAGAGAGAGAGAGAGAGAGAGAGAGAGCATTCCATCCTCAAGAACAGGTGTATTGAGACGCACACGTGTAAATGTCACACTCACACACACACCATATTGTACGTGTGTGTGTGTGTGTGTGTGTGTGTGTGTGTGTGTGTGTGAGAGAGAGAGAGAGAGAGAGAGGCACCAAGCACAAACGTCTATGAATATCCAGCAGCATGCAAACAATAACGACCAGAAGAAATAATGGCAGGAAAGTGAAAATAAATAAATAATACCAATCCAACCCACTATTCCCTTCCACACCAGCCTGCTCCATGCACGGCTTTGATTGGGATAACTTCTGGGCCATATCTATATACTGTTGTCCACTCCGGTTTGTGCGTTGTGTGCAGCTGCATGTGTGAGTCAGTGTCTTGTTGGTGGTGTTGGTATTATTATTATTATTATTATTATTATTATTAGTAGTAGTAGTAGTAGTAGTAGTAGTAGTAGTAGGAGGAGGAGGAGGAGGAGGAGGAGGAGGAGGAGGAGGACGACGACGACGACGACGACGACGACGACGACGACGACGACGACTGCGCGCACACACACACACACACACCTAGACAAACACAAGCATGATTCCAAATACATCGTTCTCTCTCTCTCTCATCCTGCCCCTTACACACAACACAAGCACGCAAAGTGAGAGAGAGAGAGAGAGAGAGAGAGAGAGAGAGAGAGAGAGAGAGAGAGAGAGGAGTCATGCGGTGCCAGAACTTGCAACTGTGAGAGGGAGGGGAGGGGAGAGGAAGGGAGGGAAGAGGAGGGGAGGGAAAAGAGTGAGAGGGGAGGAAAGAGAGGGGTGGACTATGGAGAGGAGGAGGGAAGAGAGGAGAAGGGAGGGGAGGAGGAGAGAGCAGGGATGGTGGGGAAAGAGAGAGAGGAGAGGAAGAGAGAGGTGGGGAGGGGAGGGGAGGGGAGGGGAGCGTTGTCATGGAAACGTACCCGTGGCGAAGGAAGAGAGAAGGACTGGAAGAGGAGGAGGAGGAGGAGGAGGAGGACCGAAGACTTGAAGGGGAGGACTGTAGGAGCGGGTGTTGGCTGTGAGTTTCCTATCGCTTCTACCAATCACACACACACACACACACACACACACACACACACTTGGCCATCATGGGTTAGGGTTACTTTTGGCTATCACGCATTTTGAGGTGGTGCACATATGGACTGCTATGGTTAAAGGTGAGACCAAATTCAGTAGCGTTAGATGGTTTTAATACTGTGTTTATACTGTCAAATTAATCCTCCTATGGTGTGAACAACTCTAGTACTGCAATCCTCCTAACACCATATGAGTACAGTGAGTGGCGAGAGAGGGTCCTAGGAGTATTATTATGAGGGAGACAAGAGTGTGTATTGGCTTTGATTTGAGTGCTCCAGTAACGATATATTTTGACATACTGGCTGTAATATCAGACTCGTGAATATTAATGCGTCTACTGTCACACACCTGTCAGTATGAGGCAGCCCAGCCAATATGACTCCTCCAGCGATCTGTCTGTTCTGTCACACTCCGGCTCCTACACACACTCTCGGCTAAATAGAATCGTCTGGTAAATTAACAGGGTAATGGTGAAAGCAGACGCCTTCGGTAGCTGAGCCGCGGTGGTCATCTCAGTAACAGAGGCCTTTGAGCCTGTGGGGGTTACTCATCCACTGTCCAGTGATACAAGGCCACTTCATCATCCAGGTTACCAGTTACCTCCCTCAGGAGTTACCCTAGTTACTCACTGTCCCTACCAACCCAGACAACACTAACCACACTGATAACAAGGCGTTAAAACCGTCTGGCGTTAAGTGAAACACAATATTTGAGTTACCCCGACCATGAGAGGGGTTAATGGTGGCAATAATAACACTAAAGGCTTCTACGACTCACTCTCAACTGAATAAAATCGCTTGGCATTACCTGGAATACAAAACTAGAGTTGTCACGACTATGTGTGACTTAATGGTGACAGCATCAACTCTTGCAGCATCATCACTCATTCTCAACAAAATAAAACCGCATGATTTTGGCTGCACCAGAATACTTCAGTCCTTCAGACCATTACGGCGGTAGTATAAAATAGCCTTTCAGTCTGTATAAGTCAGTCTGGATAAAAGCAACCAATCAACAGAAAATAAAACACGAAGGACGAAATAGAGTTACGGACAAAAGCTGGTCTGTTATTCCACTGCGTCTCCTTCACACACACACACACACCATACGCGTCACTTTCCTCCCTGACCTATCATATCAAAGAGAGGCGTATGTGCAGGGAAACATACAAGCCTCTCTCACCTTAGGAATATTAACCAGCCAGGGACAGCGACAAGCACAGGAGTGATATATTAGGCAGAGCAACACACAAAGCTTATCTAACCTTAGGAACACTGGTGAACAGATGGAAGTGAGGGGAAGGGATGAAACGTTAGAAGAACTTTTGTATCCAGAGGCAGAGAACCATACCAAGCCTCTCTCAGCTTCGTAATATTAACCAGTAAAGGACACTGAACAGCCAAAGCGGTAAAATGTTTGACAGAGAAACATATCAACAATCTCACAGCTTTGAAATATTAGCCTCGAGAGGAGAGTGACAAGTCGAAGAGATGAGATATTAAATGAATTTTTTGTCCCACCACTGTACCACGCAACCTCCTAACAACACGAGAACACGGCTTTTTGATACGTACTGTATATACTGAAGAGGCATTGTATTTCTCTCTCTCTCTCTCTCTCATGCCTACCTTCCCCCAAACTCCTCTTCACTCTCCACACACACACACCCACACACACACACACACAAACTTGTTCCTCAGCGCTTCCAACCTTCCCAGCTGCCCACCCACCTACGTACCTACCTACCTTCCTACTTACGTACTAAATTAATTGCTTCCTTACCTACCTACCTCTCTACCTAGCAACCTACCTACCTTTTAGTCTAACCATTTACCTACCTACCTATCTTGTAGTAAAACCATAAACCTACCTACATGTTCATTTACCTAGGACTACTTACAGCCTACCTGTATACACACGTCCTCACCTACCTACCTACCTACTTACCTACCAACCCATTCAGCTACCTACCAGCTTATCTACTGCCTCCATCACCACCCCACCCAGCTACCTCCATCACCACCCACCCACCTGCCTACCTACCTTCCTATCTACCTACCCCCCACCCCACCTACCTACCCCTCCTACCCTCCAAAACCCGTCTCTCTCTTACCACACCAAATATATACCTATCTACCTACCCACCCCCACCTACCTACCTAGCTGCCTACCCACCCCCACCTACCTACCTAGCTGCCTACCCACCCCACCTACCTACCTAGCTGCCTACCCACCCCACCTACCTATCTACCTACCCACCCACCCCACCTACCTATCTACCTACCCACCCACCCCACCTACCTACCTACCTTCCTACCCACCCCCAACACCTACCTACCTGCCTAACATAATCATCTACCTATCTATCAACGTCTTTGCCTACCTGTCTAACTACTTACCTGCTTACCTACCTACTTACATATACAATTCAACATATCATCCACCTGCCTACTTATCTGCCTGCCTGCTTACTAACACACCCACCTACCTACCTGCTAACCACCTACCAGCCAACCTACCTATACCTACCTACCTACCAACTAACCATCTACCTACATACCAACTAACCATAAACCTACTACCTACCAGTCAACCTACCTACTTACCTATCTACCTACCTACTTACCTACATACCTACTTACTTACCTACCAGCCAACCTACCTACACCTGCCTACCTACTAACCATATACCTACATACCACCTAACCATATACTGTACCGTCTACCTACCAATCAACCTACCTACACTACTTACCTACCTACCTATCAACTAACCACCTACCTACATACCAACTAACCATCTACCTACCCACCTACCAGTCAACCTACCTACTTACCTATCTACCTGCCTACTTACCCACCTACCTACCTACACACCTACCTATCTACTTACCCACCAACCAGCCAACCTACCTACACCTACCTACCTACTAACCATATACCTACATACCAACTAACCATATACCTTCTACCTACCAGTCAACCTACCTACACTACTTACCTACCTACCTACCTACTAACCACCTACCTACATACCAACTAACCATCTACCTACCCACCTACCAGTCAACCCACCTACTTACCTATCTACCTACCTACCTACCTACTTACCTATCTACCTACCTACCTACCTACTTACCTATCTACCTACCTACTTACCTACCTACCTACCTACCTACTTACCCACCTGCAACTGCCACTCCTCTTACATAAGCTGTTTTTATCTTATCGTCTGAGTCACTGATACCACCACGCTTACACACACACACACACACACACACACACACACACACACACACACACACACACATACACGGGCTTACTTACACAGATTACTTACGTGAGTTACTGATACGACTCTCTCTCTCTCTCTCTCACACACACACACACACACACACACACACACAACACACACACATACACACACACCACACACACACACACACACACACACACACACACACACACACGGGCTTACTTACACAGATTACTTAAGTGAGTTACTGATACAACTCTCTCTCTCTCTCTCTCTCTCTCTCTCTCACACACACACACACACACACACACACACACACACACACACACACACACACACACACACACACACACACACACACACACACACACACACACACATGAATTTATCTGTTTATATTGCAATACACACCATGTAGCCTAAACACATGGACAGGTTCTCTCTCTCTCTCTCTCTCTCTCTCTCTCTCTCTCTCTCTCCCCACAGACGAATATCAGAATACACACACACACACACACACACACACACACACACACACACACACAAACATACACAGTCTTACCATTTTACGAATGAATCGTAAATGAGAGAGAGAGAGAGAGAGAGAGAGAGAGAGAGAGAGAGAGAGAGAGAGAGAGAGAGGGTAGGAAGTCAATGTCCGAGAGGAAGGTGGGAAGGGGAGGAAAGGGGAGGGAGGGAGGGGGAGGGAGAGAGAGGAAAGGCGTGATGGAAAGAGGTGAGAGGAGGAAGGGAGCGAGGTAGAAAGGGAGAGTAGGGAGAAGGAAGGAAGGAGGGAGAGTGGTGGAAAAAAGGGAGGGAAAAGGAGGGAGGAAAGAAGGAGGGAAGGAGGAAGGTAAAAGGACGACAAGGAGAGGAGAGAAAGGAAAGGAAAATGTATGAGAGAGAGAGAGAGAGAGAGAGAGAGAGAGAGTAGAAGGGCATAAGAAGGTCCTTGAAGGGGAGGGGCGGGGCGGGGAGGGAAGGGGAGGGGAGAGGAGGGGAAGGGAGAGGAGGGGAGGGGAAGGGAGGAGAGGGGGAGGGGGAGGTAAAGAGGAAGAGACGAGGGAGGGGGAGGGGGAGCCACGTGGATATCGTTTGTGTGTGTGTGAGAGAGAGAAAGAGAGAGAGAGAGACTTGTACACTTGTCCCTACCCTACGCAGCAGTCTGCTTCTCTCTCTCTCTCTCTCATGCAACCTTACTCCCTTGAGGCAACACAACAACAACCACAACCACCACAGCTACCATCACACCTACCACCTCCAAACTACCACAACAACAACTACTACCACTACACAGCAACCACTATCAACACAGCCTATCCTGCCTATCCCCCCACCCCTGCCTACCCCCTTCCTGCCTAACTCGTTGTCTGTTTATGTCTCTGCCTCACCCACTCCCTCCTCCTCCCTACCTCTCTTGCTCTCCCTTGCTCTCTCCTCCACTCCCTCCCTTGCTCTCTCCTCCACTCCCTCCCTTGCTCTCTCCTCCGCTCCCTCCCTTGCTCTCTTCTCCACTCCCTCCCTTGCTCTCTGCTCCACTCCCTCCCTTGCTCTCTCCTCCACTCCCTCCCTTCTATCTTGTTATCTCTTCCTCCCTTCCCACCTTCTCTGCTCTCCCTTTCTCCCTCCATTTCTCTCCCTTCTCCCTCCCTCCATTTCTCTCCGTTCTCCCTCTTCTTCTCTCCCTGCACTCCCTTCCTCTCTCTCCCCCTCTGTCTTTCTCCCTCCCTCCCTACGTGCCTGCCTGCCTGCCTGCCTACGCATCAGTCTCTTGGCCGTATTTTAAGTTTCTTTGGAGTCTCCGTAACGCCTTTTTCTTAGCGATTTATTCTGCATATTACACTTTCTCTCTCTCTCTCTCTCCTTATGCATCGGTCTCCCCTCTTCTCTCCCTCTCCCTACGTGGCTGCTCCCCTCCCCCATCCTCCCTCCCTCCTAATGCTCCTTCCTCCCCATCTCCCTCTCCTTCCTCACTCTCTTCTATCCTTTCCTTACAAAATATGTTCGTTTGATCTTCAGTGATTAATGCTTTCCCCAGGTTAGTGTGGGTTGGGTTGGGTTGGGTTGGGTTGGGTTGGGTTGGGTTAGGTTAGGTTAGGTTAAGTTAAATCGGATTAGGTTAGATTAGGTTAGGTTATCTGTACTTGCTACGTGGTACTGCACTTTCCGATGTGCCTGTCTGCCTCCCTGCCTCTCCCCCCACGTTTCTGCCTCCCCCTCTCCCTGCCTCCATACCTCACCCCCTACGTTTCTGCCTCCCCCTCTCCCTGCCTCCCTGCCTCTCCCCCCACGTTTCTGCCTCCCCCTCTCCCTGCCTCCCTACCTCACCCCCTCCCTCGCCCCACCTGTCTCTCTCTGCCTCAGGCCACGTCTACCAACCAAGGTCGCCAACCCAGCCACTCCACCACCACACTGCCAACACCACCATAACACTCTACTCCACCACTACCCTGCCAACACCACCACAACACTCTACTCCACCACAACACTCTAACTCCACCACTACACTGCCAACACCACCACAACATTCTAACTCCACCCCACTACACTGCCAACACCACCACAACACCATGTAACTCCACCACTACACTGCCAACACCACCACAACACTCTGTAACTCCACCACTACACTGCCAAGACCACCACAACACCCTGTAACTCCACCACTACACTGCCAACACCACCACAACACCCTGTAACTCCACAACAACCACCACTACCAAAACATTTTATAACTACCACCACCACCACAACATTCTATAACTCTAGCACCACCACCACCACCACCACAACATTCTATAACTCTAGCACCACCACCACCACAACATTCTATAACTCTAGCACCACCACCACAACATTCTATAACTCTAGCACCACCACCACCGCACCACACTGCCGCCATTACCGCACCATCCTATTACATCACCACCACGCCTGTCTGTAACATAACACACCTATATTAAGTCATCACACATTACACTACCACCACAAACTGCTTCCACACACACATACACACACACACAACCAGCATCACCACACAACAGCACAGTAGCACAGCACCAGCACACCACCACCTAGCCATACAGGAGTGCACCACACAGGCTACCAGGACACTGATAGCCATACAACCACTATGAATCAAAACTTAACTTCACTCATACTACTCTGTTCATTTGTTTTCCCCTCATCAGAATGGAGAGTTGGTTTGACTAGTAACCAGGGAGATTCATTCCTACCTCACTGCCAAACGAATTTCATGCAAGCCCTACACAGTGTTTACGTTACAGGAGTGGGCCAGTCCCGTCAAATGAAAGCAAATTGACGATTCAAAATGATGGTTGCTAGTGTACAGAAATAACTCATGCAACTTAGTAACAAGCTGATGATGGGCCTTGCTCCCACACTATTATTATTATTATTATTACACCCACCACTAATGCGTACAGCGACTGCCACAACAACTACTACAAACCATACCTGCCACATCCACAACTAAAACTACCTCCCACAACCACAACTACTCCTCTACCACAGCCACCACTACTAACACCTTTACCACAACCACAACCACCACACCTTTCACAACAACTATATTCAAGGCACACTCGACAGGTGCGTCCAACAGGTGTTTGAGGCGCACCTGTACACACACACACACACACACACACACACACACACACACACACACACACACACAAACGTACATAAACACTCGCACATCGCACACCATACACATACCTCGTACACACATATACACACATACATTACATACAAATATACATATACCTATATCACATACATACAATAAATATATGAACTAATGGATAGATAGACAAATGCCAATAGATATACATGTTTATAACGAAGGATATCATACGTACACGCTTACTGCAGAAACGTACATCACTGCCTACTGGTACACATGATACATGGAAGATACACATGGACGTATTCACACACATACGCATACAGAAATACATACGCACATACAAGTACACAGGGATATGTGTGTGTGTGTGTGTGTGTGTGTGTGTGTGTGTGTGTGTGTGTGTGTGTGTGTGTGGTTACCTAAGATCCCTGAGAGAGAGAGAGAGAGAGAGAGAGAGAGAGAGAGAGAGAGAGAGAGAGAGAATAGACGGACAGGACATGGAAGAGAAATGGAGGGAGAAAGGGGGACAGGACATGGAAGAGAAATGGAGGGAGAAAGGGGGATAGGAGGAAGGAAAGAAATTATAGTGGGATTAGGGTAGGGAGAGGGAGGAAGACTGAGATATGGCTGATGATAAAGGGGGTGTAGGGTAGATAAAGAGGGTGTAGGGTGTATTCTCTCTATTCCTACCTATCCACCAGCAGTCACCTCGTAATCTCGGCACACCTCCTGGGCTATCCTCGCAGGCAGGGTTAGGCCGTCCATTAGGATCTTATTAAGGAAAAGGTTAACCCAGATTAAAGTCGCCAGGTACCTCAGACACACACCTGGAGGCCTGACACACCTCTGGTAATTAAGCCCAAGATAAGCACGGACGCCTACACCAACAGCCCACTTCAATCACTTACTCCACTTCACTTCACTTCACTTCACTCACTCACTCACTCACTTCACGTCACTCACTCACACTTCACTTCATTCACTCACGTAGGCATATACTAGCACGGCACTCGCCCTCTCACAACAGTACCCAACTCTGTACCAAGCTGATTATTCTAACTTATGGCTAATGTAGAAAATAATGCTTCAGAACTGAGTGTTTTATGTGGCCCTGTGTAGTTGTACTAGTAAAGTTTGCAACGTGGGATACAAATGTGGGTAATTAAGTGAGGACAGGGACGGAGGGGAAGGAAAGGGACGGACGGAAGGAAAGAAAGGATTAAAGAAGTGTCATGAGATATTACTATTATTATTATTATTATTATTATTATTACCAGCGGTCGCAAAACTAGAACAGGGATGTGTTACTTGATGTGTGTGTGTGTGTGTGTGTGTGTGTGTGTGTGTGTGTGTGTGTGTGTGTGTGTGTGATGTTGAGGAGTGTGTGTGTGTGATGTTGAGGAGCTTGGTGGATGGATGGAGGATCTTCCCAAGAGCTTTTTTTTTTTCTTATAACAACAGGTTAAAGGTCAAGGTCACAGGGTTACGTCAGAGTCTATCCTAGCAAGGACACCTTAACTAGGTGTACCCGATTTAGACTCAACCTGGTGGAGACGTAGAAGGTAGGGCAAAAACGAGGGAGGGACCCATCAAATGCCACCATCACAGGGCACGGTCAAAGTCCAACATGTGTGTTTGTGGATGAACGAAAAATACTAAGGCTAAACTCCATGGAAGGGGGTGATGACCAGACAAAGGGCTGCACTGCTCACTCAAACAACAAATATTTACGATGATAAGGCGAATATTATTAGTAAAATTACCATTCGTACGGAGGTCGTATTAAAATACATTAAGAGGCTAAAGCCTCAAAATTTTCCACGAACGGACATATATATGCAAAAATTGTAAAGGAATCTAAGGAAGAATTATGTTGTCACTTACAACGTTATTTAATAATTCTTCAAGTTCAAGAGTTCCAAAGGCGTGGAAGACTAAGAATGTAATACTCATTTTACAAAAAGGTGATATATCAGCTGCGTCGAATTATCGTCCGATAAGTCTAACACAGTGGGAAAATCCTGGTCAATTCAGGAGATAAAATTAAAAGCACCCAGAAAGATTTAATCTCACCAATGACGGTCAGCACAGATTCAGGCAAGGACGATCCTGCCTCGCAAGCTCGCTATTATCTTCCTCTGAGGTAAGGAGGTACTATAAACAGAGATAAAACTTAAGATATTATTTATCAGAACTAGAGTAAAGCATTTGATAAGGTCCCACACGAATGCTTTGTTAGGAAGGTTCGAGCACATGGTATCTTAAAACGGACAGAATTCTGGCTGGGGATTAGTACCTAAGGGTTCAGTCCATTGTTGTGTACCATATTATATTTGCTGACGACACAAAAAACGGGCTGTAGCATTAATTCAACTGGTGACTGTGTTAACCTTCAAAGGAACCTAGATACATTGTCCAGATGGTCTAAAGCTTGGCCACTGGAATATAACGTGGAAAAATGTAAAGTGTTTAACGTCGGCAAGACCATCGTAGACACCAGATACAACTTAAATAATCAAGATATTAATTCATCGGAAAGCGGAAGATATCTAGGAGTCATGGGTAGCAAAGACCTTAAACTAAGACAACAGCGTATTAATGCGATAAATAAAGCAAATAGGGTCCTGGGATTTATTTCGCGAAGCGTAAGCAATAGAATATCTGAACTAATACAGCAACTTCATCTAGCATTAGTAAGGCCATGCTTACACAATGCCGTGGAATTTTGGTGTTCATACTACAGAATGAATATAATTTCTTTACAAAATGTAGACAGAAGAATGACAAAAATGATATACGATATTTATTTCGAAATTTTCATATGGACTGACCGAAAAGACTAAATCTGCACTCACTAGAAAAGCGTCGAGTAAAGGAAGAGACTAAATGAACTGTTTATGCGGATTAAGGAATAAATAAGGAAGGTATTAGCAAGCTACTTAAAGTGAGCATACACGATAAAACCAGAAGTAATAGTTTCAGACTAGATAAATTCCGTTTTAGTAAGGAGATAGGTAGAGATTGGTTTGGCAACAGGGTAATGGACAAATGGAATAAGTTGGCTATAGTGATACAGTTGCTGTCCCTTCCAATGAGAGGTTCACGCACAGGCTAGATTATATGACAAGTAAGGGTTGGATAAAAAAAAAAAATCAAATTACTCAGTTATTCTTTATCCTTTTCAGATATCACTCCGATAGTCTCTTTTCTCTTTTCCCACTTTCCTAAAAAATATCACCACCAGTTTTTCTATACTGAGTGGTGTCCCTTCTCTCTTGTTCCTGCCGATTTCGACTGGAGGGTTTGGTGGGTGGGAGAGAGCCTTTTCCTTTGCTATCCTTGTCTTATTCTATTAGTAACAATCTTACAGATGTCTAGCATGAGTCAACTGGCCTACTGCAGTTTATCCATTCTTCTTAAGTTCTTTCTTTTCTTTTAGAACAAAGGTCAAGGTCACATGGCAAGGTCAAACTGTTTTTATCCGATTCAGACCAAACTTTATGGAACCATTCTGGCCATGACAAGAAAAAAAAAAAAAAAGGAATACGATTTAGAGAACAATGTCAAAGGTCACGGTCACAGAGATTAAAAAAAAAAAAACAAGGTCACACGAGAAGACCAACTTAAACAACTCTAATCCGATTTGGGTCAAAGCCGGTGGAAAGGTTAGGGGTCAGGAAAGAATGGAGTAATTCGATCTTGAGAGCAGTCAGTCGAAGGTGACGTCACGAGGGAATGTCAAATATAGGACGCATTATTATTATCCTTTTTATTATTATTATTATTATTATTATTGTTATTATTATTATTATTATTATTATTATTATTATTATTACTGAAAGGGAGGGAGCGAGAGGGAGGTAGACAGCAGAGGGAAGAAGGGGAGGGTAATCACGTGAGGAAAGGGAGGGAGGGAGGAAAGGGATACAGGGAGGGAGGGAGGGAGAGTAGGGAGGGAGTGAAGGGAGGGAGGGAGGTGGAAAGGAGACTGAGATAAGGAGAGAAGGTTAGGGTCTGTCTCGAGAGAGAGAGAGAGAGAGAGAGAGAGAGAGAGAGAGAGAGAGAGAGAGAGAGAGAGAGAGAGAGAAATATTAAATCACCAACAACCATTACAACCACAACTCTCTCTCTCTCTCTCTCTCTCTCTCTCTCTGACAGTCCTGACGTAACCCCTCAGAGGACAAGGTCATTGCTGCCCCCTCCACCACACCACCACACTGAGTACCACACTACCACACCTCGCCACGTACCACATCACCACACTTACTACCACGCCACCACACTTAGCACCACACTACCACATTTCAACGCCACAACACTCAGTACCACGCCACCACATTAGAACACCACCACACTTCTACCACACTTGTTCAACATAGCCACTCTTCAGCCACACACTTCTACCACATTTAGTACCGCACCACCACACTTCTCTCACACTTAGTACATCACCACCACACTTCTACCACACACCACCACACTTCTACCACACACCACCACACTTCCACTACACACCATCACACTTCTACCACACACCACTACACGTCTACCACACACTATCACACTTCTGCCACACACCGCCACATTTCTACCACACATGCAGTAGTACCACACCATCACACTTTTACCGCTTTTAGCACCACACCACCACACTTTTATAGCACTCACCACCACACTACCACACACCACCATACATACACCACACCATACTTAGAACCACACTACTACACACCACCATACTCCTACCACAAGTAATATCTTCACACGATTCTAGTCTACCACATACCACACCACACCACCACATCTAAAACGCCTCTCGTCTCTTACCCTCCCACACCTACTACTATTACACTTATCACACTAACACCACAGTTACTCTCACACTACCACACTCCTTATCCTACCACATCACAACCTCACGCCACACTACCAGACTAAACCACACCACACCACACAGCATCTCACATCATCTCACCACACTATCGCACCACCACAACACACCACACAACACCATGCCACACCACACCACACCTTATGACACAACATTTTCACACCACACTACATTACCACACCACCAGACCACACACCTACCACCACCACCACCACCACAACTACCACCACTACAACATTTTCACACCACACTACATTACCACACCACACCACCACCACCACCACCACAACACCACACCACCACCGCCACCACCACCACTACAACTACCACCACCACCACAACAACTACTAACATTTCAAATATTACCATTCATAAACACATATGGTTGTACGTGGGTGTTAGTGCGTGGGTGTAAGTGGGTGTAAGTGGGTGCAGGTGGGTATAAGTGGGTGTAGGTGGGTATAAGTGGGTATAGGTGGGGTGCAGTGGCACGGTAAATATATATGGAAACGAAGCTTTTCCTTACGTCTCTGGATCACGGCCAGGAGAGAGAGAGAGAGAGAGAGAGAATTACATAAACACCATCTGCCCGTGTAAAAAAAAAAAAAAACTCCACGCAATTCACCACCCACATTTCACAACCGAAGCCGTCTCAGCTGAAGCCAAAATACTCCCTCAGAGGACATCAATCTGGACCGGCAGCTGCACCTGACTCATCCCTACACGTGACGTCAATGTCCCGCCCGCCCGCCAGTCAGGTTAGTGTTTTAGCAAGGTTATTTGCTTTTTGTTTTTGTTCTTGAGTCTAGTCCGATTTAAAACTACCCAGAAATGCATAAGGGCCAGGGTTAGAGGGTGAGAACAGAGTATTACAAGAAATAAAACTGCATCATCAATGAGAATAATTTGTACCATTCCAATCTTCACCTAACTTGTATGAAATGGCAAAGCAAACACCTCTGGGTATTCCATTAAATATACTAAATTTCACTACACGTTCTTCGGCAAACTGAAGTCCCACCATGACCTCCCTTCTCCCTTACTTATAAAACACTGAATAAAAGTACACACTGTTTTGGAAAAGATAAAGGTCTGAGACAGAGTGTAATGAGGACAATGAAAGACGGGGTTCCTTGTCATCTGTGAGCGGGAGACCAGGGGGAGTAAATGGAAATGGTGCTTCTTTATCACGAGCTATCTTGGCCTTGGATTTTCTTTGCAACACCACCTATGTAATCTAAGCTTGATACTGCAGATAAGAAAAATCACTCTGATATAGGGAGTGGAGATATGAACTTACGAAATACAGCAGAAGTGTGTGTAGGTATTTAAATGCAGAAGAAGAGGGTGTAGGTATTTACATGTAGCAGAGGAAGAGGGTGTGAGCTGGAGGTAGGGCAGTGAAATGGCTGGGGATAGGGTGACATGGAGGTGATTTGTTTGAGGCCACCCATTACAGGATTAGGGCGTCTGGCTATAGACAGAAAGATAGACAGATAGACAGGTAGGTAGGTAGACAGATAAATAGTGAGTGGTGGTTACGGGACAGGTGACGTCAATGCCCCTCTACTCTCATTCTGTCGGCCTGACCTATTGACCTTCCACACAGGTACCTTCGCACGTCATCAAATCGTCCTCGGTCGTCCTCTCCTTATCCTAACTTTCAACCCTCTCATGGACGGAACAACTCTTATGTTTCTTTGGCCAACTAACGTCAAAGGCTGCATTCACCTCAACCCGGCATCACCCTGGCCAGAAAACCGCCAATGTGTGTGCCATTTTTGTGAGCCGAATAAAGAAGGTTTGTCGCTGTGATGAGTTTATTTATTTATTTTCTTATGCAGGGAATGAGGAACCAATGGCAAGAAGTCCGCAAAACTGTTCAAACCAAGAAAAACTAAAGACAAGATAACAGACAGCCAAATTCAAGAGCCGTTCATTTCGAGATGCCTGGACACACTGCGTTTAAAAGATGGAGGTCAGAGGTAGTAGGAAATACAGACAGACGAAGACAGTGCCAGAGCTGACCTGTTGCAAAATATTCAAATGAGCTTAATATCAATAAGTCAGGCGTTTTAAGAAGGTGAATAAAGAACTCAATTAAAGGACGAGGTAAGTACAGTTAAAAACGGATAGCAAAAACGGCTAACAATTATTACGTTTTTGCTCAGTTTGAAATACACCTTTAGACAGTATGTTTTCCTTTGGCTGATATTTTTTGATGCATGATTATTTTTTAAAGGCATTTTTTTTTAGGATACGTTCTCGAAAGCTGTAGTTTTTCATAGGGATATTAGACAAATAGATAAATGCGTAGGTAGGCTGACAGATAGATATACATACGGCTAAACAGACATAGAGGGAAAGAGACATTTGGTTTTATGCAGTTAGGTAGGTAAAGACAGATAAAAGGAGAGAGAGAGAGAGAGAGCCTGGGTTGGTGTGGGGTTGGCACTCTCCCACGCTGCTATAATGGTAACCCCTGGCACTACACGCTGCTCTCTCTCTCTCTCTCTCTCTCTCTCTCAGGATTCATAAACGGTGGGATGCTGATGAACCTCTCTCTCTCTCTCTCTCTCTCTCTCTCTCTCTCTCTCTCTCTCTCTCTCTCTCTCTCTCTCTCTCTCTCTCTCTCTTTCTCTCTCTCTCTCTCTCTCTCTCTCTCTCGGGATAGGTCAAGGACGGGTGTCACTCACTGTCCCTGCGGTCAGGCAAAGGGGAGGGAGGGAGGAAGGGAGGGAGGTATAGATAAGTAGGCAGGTAGGTAGGTAGGCAGGCAGGCAGGCAGGCCGGCAGGCAGGCACGTAGGTAGGTAGGCAGGCTGGTAGGTATTAGGTAAGCAGAAATTACGTTGTTATATCGTCTTCATACTGACGCAATGGCCAAGATCAATAGTCAATATATCCACAGCGTCAGGTCAATATTTCAACACCAATTCTGTCCAAATAATAATAATAATAATAATGTACTTCGAGTCGACCTATAAGTACAAATTCGGGATGCATGTAGCGGAGGGCAAGATGAGATTTGAACCGATTTAAGCCAGATCGAACCCCCTATCACATACACTTGTCCTATCTTAGAGGTGTTCAAGTGTTGTTCAAGTGAGGTGTGGCATGAGCTTATTATCCAAGACTGTTCTGCTTATCATCTAAGACTTCAGCTTAATATCCAAGACTGTTCAGCTTCTTCTCCAAGACTGTTCAGCTTATTATCCCAGACATATGTTAGGAGTGTAATGCTGTATGATAGTGAGACCTGGGCAGTAAAGGAAGAGGATAATCGCAGGTTCAAGCGT
>NC_136981.1:11177413-11179913 GCF_032717465.1 Coenobita brevimanus
TGTGTGTGTGTGTGTGTGTGTACGAAAAGGAACAGTCTAGTTATATCAGTGCCACCACGTGAAGGCGACTTCCAGCATTTGTCCGCATGTAAACACCACCAACAGAACGATAAAGAACTGGATATTGAACAATGACTTTCGAAACCCAGCTATATGATCCATGGATGCAACCAAACATTTTCAGACTGATGTAAGAGGTTCATAATTGTTCTACTAAACCTGATGCCTTATTATTATTACTGGCCAGTTCCAGGCTGCCCTTATGTTACGGCAGTCGCGTTTTCTTTCTTTCCTTTTCTTGTTTAATTGTGGCAGGCATTTCTACCTTTCAGAACTAATTGATTCCGACCAAAGTTGGATACAATCACCAGCCTATGACCTAGCTGTGTCCGCATGGTTTTGGTTGCTAGGCAGCTACTCGTTGCCTAACAACGTCCGAAAACCCGCTTTTTTCGTACTTTTCACGTTTTGAGCTGTACTAATGGGCGTAGAAAGCTCTGACCTTTTTAGACGTAATCTTGAGGTCATTCCCTATCGGAAGTGTGCCATCCATTTTTCCCCTCTGTCCTCTAGTTTTCGAGTGGCAACCCTGCGAAGATCGGCCTCAGCAGCCCCAGCAACCAGTACCGATTTTCAAAAATGACCCCCTACTTCCCCAGCGCTCGATGGAATTGAATGAAAGTTTGCATGTTTATAGACACTGACTAGTACTACAACGTTCTACTGTAAACCTATGTGCTACATTGGCCAGGTTAGAGGTCAAAGGTCACCAAATGAGAAAAGGTGAAAACAGCTAAAATCATGACTATGCTCGCGCGAAATGCAAAGGCCCCGAAGATTAAGCCAGGGCCATGCTTCTTGGGTGGAATGTTGCACTGGGCTACCTCCAAATAGCAATGACTTTTAGTGTCGATACTCACTTCACGTCGCCGACAAAGCCGGGTCCGCTTGAAAATGGCCATCGACGCCTACCGGCTTATTATTATTATTATTATTATTGTTATTATTACCGGATTGGGCAAATTTGGGCTGTCTGGACATTGCTACTCCTCACCCTGCCCTGGGGTGGGAAAGGAGGTCTGATGATGATGATGATGATGATGATGAATTATTATTATTATTATTATTGTTGTTGTTGTTGTTGTTGTTGTTGCTGTTGTTCTTGTAATATTCTAAGGTGCATATAAATTGTTTCAACATCACCACCACAACCGCCAATAACAAAATCAAGAACTAGAAAGCACTGAGAGAGCGCATACCTCCGCCAATGCCACTGCCATTAATAAAAATGGATCCGGATCCGTGGAGATAGATTACGAAATACAGTATATAAGATCCAGATCCGATCCCAAATTTAATCAACTGTTCCTTGACCCATGGTCCACTCTTCCACAAAATTATACTTAAATTCATTGAGAACTTTTGGAGATACACACAGAATCGGGATCCGGATCCGGATCCGCTCCAAAATTTAATCAATTCTTTCTTGGCCCATGGCCCACCCTTCCACCAAATTTCACTGAATTCCATTGAGAACTTTTGGAGATATCGTCTGGACAGACAGAAAAACATAGGTGAACACAACCTCCTCCAACTTCGTTGGCGGAGGTAATAAAAAATAATAATAATATTACTAACAGACTACCACTACTGCCTGTAACAAAAACAAGAATAGACAGGTATACTGACAGATTTCTATCTATATCTATGTATGTTTGCATAGAGAGAGAGAGAGAGAGAGAGAGAGAGAGAGAGCAGAATAAAAACGATGAGAATGGAAATGAATAAACGGCAGGGCAAGGCAGGGAAAGCCAAGAGAGTAGAAGAGAAAAGAGCAGAGAGGAGTGTAAGAGAGAAGGGCAGCGGAGGGCACTGTAGGGTAGGTGGCAGCACTGAGTGAGAGGAAAAGAGAGGAGAAGAGAGGAGAAAAGCGATCAGAAGAGAGGAGATGACAACTGATGAGATGAAGAGGGGAGAGGAGAGGAAAGAGAGAAGAAGAGGGCAAAGAGAGTAAAAAGAGAGAAGGGCAGCGTGAGGGTGGATGGCAAGACTGAGTGAGGTTTGGCAACACTGTAGGAGCGCAATCAGCTGGGCTTGGGGGAGGGGGGGAGGTGTGAGTGCATTAGAAGTGAGAGAGAGAGAGAGAGAGAGAGAGAGAGAGAGACTATTACATTCCCTCTTCACTCCCTTGAATTAGGAAAAACAAAATCCTTATGTAAGACTGAAAACAACCTGTATCTTTTCGCGGAGCAAGTGTAATGTGGTGTGGTGTGGTGTGGTGTGGTATGGTGTGGTGTGGTGTGGTGTGGTGTGGTATGGTATGGCGTGGAGTGGTGTGGTGTGGTGTGTGGTGTGGCCTTAACATGATGTGGTGGGGAAATGTGGTGGTATTACAGTGATAGTGCTGTGTTGTAATGTACTGGCGTGGGTTGATTTGTTACGGTCTGTGGTGTGATTGTGGTGGTGCAGCGAGAAAGAGTGAGTGTGGTGGAAGGGGGCG
>NC_136981.1:11184913-11324913 GCF_032717465.1 Coenobita brevimanus
GCAGGCCAAGTTAGAGCAAAACTAGCACAGCCTTCGTTACCTCTTCACAACAAGAGGACTCCCAAGCTGAATAACCTGTGTACTCATAACGTCTTCTTTTTCTCTATCTTCTTTCTTCTCCTTTTTCTTTTTCTCCCTCAGTTTCTTCTTTTTCTCCCTCATTTTCTTCTTTTTCTCCCTCTTCTTCTTCTCCCTCATTTTTTTCTTCTTCGTCGTCTTCTTCTTCAGGTGACTCTTACACTCTTCAGAGACTTTTATTCAACTTCTTTTCTCGCAAAGAAGACTAGGTGCTGGGAAGGGACGGCGTCATGTGGTGGCACTGATATAACCAGGGGACTCAACTGTCTGGTTATACATATATTCTCCAGCAATTTCCCTGTGTCCCCTTAAAGGATGATGGTGGACTGAAGAGAGGCAACTTAAACCAGCAGTCCACCGCCTTCACGTTTCACATAAGAACAATGAGTAACCTTTTATTGTCTTTCTTTTTTTTTCTTATTCTTGCTACACTGAGTATTCTCGTACTGAAGGGATTCATAAAGGCTACATCTGACCTCTCCGATTCGAAAAGTGTCTCTTATACTTATCAACCCCTATAGACCGGTGATGTTATGTTGCATCACCTCCTACAAACAAACAACGAACAACCGTCCTGCACTCCACAGAGTACAGCAACATCCCTCTCCCTCCACCCACCGCTACACTTCACAAACACATACAAAATCACACAGCCATCACACTCATCCAAAACCGACCAAACAGCATCCACCATGAACCACCACCAGATATACAGCCCAGCCAAACTACACTACCCAGGGAGAGAGGAATACACCTACCCAGACTGCGATGCGGCCACAACAAACCTTCCCTGCTACAATACCAACAGTAACTCACAAACAAGCCACTACTCCCACACTGCAATTCCGCCCCCACACCACAACACATTTACTCACCTCACGCACCACCACATCACAGCACAGACAGTCCTTCAACATAACCTCAACAAAAGATCTCTGGCAGCGACCGGGTGAAGTGGTAGGCATCCTGCAGTCCACGGGGTTCACATCCACCTGGGCCTGGGAGGGATTGCACAAAAACAAAACAATCCGGTGACGTGTTAAACTGAATTTTTTTCGCTACCTCCAAACGATTATGTTCTGCTTAGCGAGATCTCTTGAAGCGAGTGTGCATAAAAGATCTCTTTACCCTCTTTTAGTTCTATAACACTCCTCATAGTTTTATCAAAATTTCCTGGAAAAAAAAAAAAAAAAAAGCAAAAATCGTTCTGGTGCGAGTCAAAATCGCTTGAAGGAGGGGGTACTGATGCCAAGGGGTTGATGATAACGGGTTGGATGTGTGGCAAAGGTTACTGGGGACGCTCTGAGTAGTTACTGTTTTGTGTTGCTTTGTCTGGATCCTGCCTAATTAGCTGCAGGGGAAATGTGATGATGATGATGATGATGATGATGATGATGATGGTGGTGGTGATGATGATAAAAATGTGGAACCCATCTGCCAGGGGAAATATGATGATGATGATGATAATGATGATCATGAGCAAAAGGACAACGATGACAGTATACTACAGTATATAAGCTTGACTCAATACAATCCATACAGCTGTACTTCTATTGCACCTTATTATGTAACGTTTGTAATCATTAATTTTGTGTAATGCCTCAACACAAAGGAGTGTACCGTGTCACCGTATTTCTAAGGCCTTTGTTACCGCATTTTTGTAACCATCTTTATTATACTCAAACTGTAACCGTATATTTAAGTGTTTATATTCGTATTCTGTATTATGTAACCCTGTAGAAACAAGAAGGATGCCAAGTTTTCTGTAGTGTAGGATGGGACGGTAGTTTTCTGTAGGCGCGATACGAGGCGGACTGCGGTATTTCGAGAGAGAGAGAGAGAGAGAGAGAGAGAGAGAGAGAGAGAGATTTCGTTGTGCATGACCCTGCCCCCAAACTGCATGACCCCCATCCCAATAAAGTGTACCCCACCCAGCACTGCATGACTCCACCCACACACTGCATGACCCCATCCTCACACTGCATGACCCCATCCTCACACTGCATGATCCCATCCTCACACTGCACGACCCCATCCTCACACTGCATGATCCCTACCTCACACTGCACGACCCCATCCTCACACTGCATGATCCCTACCTCACACTGCATGACCCCATCCTCACACTGCATGACCCCATCCTCACACTGCATGACCCCATCCTCACACTGCATGATCCCACCCTCACACTGCATGACCCCTACCTCACACTGCATGACCCCTACCTCTCATTGCACGACCCCATCCTCACACTGCATGACCCAACCCTCACACTGTTTGATCTCACCTTCACACAGTTATGATATATTCACACTGCATGACAAAACCCTCATATGGTACTGGATAATCCCACTTTCACACTGCATGACTCCAACCTCAAACTGCATGAACTCACCCCCATACTACAAACCTCAACCTCCCTCTGCATGACCCCACCCTCACACTGCACGGCCCCACCCTCACACATACATGACCCCACCCTCACACATACATGACCCCTCCCTGACACGTACATGACCCAACCCTCACACTGCATGACCCAACTCTCACACTACATAAACTTATCCTCGCACAGCATGACCCCACCCTCACACTACATCATCCCCCCCTTACACATACATGACTCCACCCTCACACATACATGACCCCACCCTCACACTGCACGGCCCCACCCTCACATATAGGCCTACATGACCCCACCCTCACACATACATGACCCCACTCTCACACTGCACGGCCCCACCCTCACACATACATGACCCCACCCTCACACATACATGACCCCTCCCTGACACGTACATGACCCCACCCTCACACTGCATAACACCACCCTCACACTGCATGACCACCCCCTCACACTGCATGACCACACCCTCACACTGCATGACTCAACCCTCACACTGCATGACCCCACCCTCACACTGCATGACACCACCCTCACACTGCATGACCCCACCCTCACTGTATGACACCACCCTCACACCCCACCCTCACACTGTATAACCCCACCCTCACACTGCATCATAAATACTAACTGCCACATGAAATCAGTGGTTGGAGAAAAACCGAGAGAGAGAGAGAGAGAGAGAGAGAGAGAGAGAGAGAGAGAGAGAGAGAGAGCTGGGGGGGGGTTGGTGAAAAAACAGCGGAAAAGTTACTGGGTTATAAAAATACGATATTGAGAGAGAGAGAGAGAGAGAGAGAGAGAGAGAGAGAGAGAGAGAGAGAGAGGGGGGTGAAAAAACTTAGTGGAAAAGAGTTACTGGGTTATAAAAATAGGATATTGAGAGAGGAAAAGTTACTGGGTTATAAAAATACGATATTGAGAGAGAGAGAGAGAGAGAGAGAGAGAGAGAGAGAGAGAGAGAGAGAGAGAGAGAGACGGTGAGAGGAGGGAGTGGGGATGGGGTAACCTGTTGTAGGAGCCATGCAATCAATACATCCAACCTCCCTCACTGTATCACACCGTAAAGCACTGTACCCTCACCATACCCACACACGTAGCCCCTAAATTAATCCACATGACACTAAACTAACCCAGATATACCCTAATCTAACCCACATATCCCCTAATATAACCCAGACACCCCCCACCCTACCCTAACCCACAACCTATAGCAAATACTAAACCAGATATAACCCAACCTAATCTAATCTACCCCCCTACACACACATCCTAGCCACACTCTGACAACCTAACCCTGACAGACCCTGACCTAGTCCAAGAACAAAAGCCTAAACGTACCCTACCTAGCCTCACCCTGATCTCCTTTATCCTAACCTGACCTACCCTAAGTTAATCTAATATAATATGGCTTGATCGGACCTGCCCTGACCTATTTTGATCTAACTTAACCCAAAAGTAAGCAAACAATATCCAACTGGCCCCAACTAACCTTTACCTAATCACACCTCATCTACCCCAAACTTTTCTAACTCAATCTGATCCCAACCTAAACTAACCACACACAGAAAGACCTCAGAAAGATATTCTAATTTAAACTAACCTAACACAACCCATGCAAACCAAACTTAACTTAGCCAGACACCCAAACGTTTCCTAACCCAAATTTTAACCTAACTAACTCAAAGATAACCCGACCTGATTCAAACAAAGATATGGTACCCTAACCAAACCGAACCTAACTTAGTACGAACCAAGCCAGTGCAACCTCACTCAGATATACCGACCTGATGAAACCTAACCCCAAAATATCTTAACCTAAACTAACAAAGCCTATCTCCAGCACAGAAACTAAACCTCCTCAGAGACTCCCTAACCTACTACCTAACCAAATCTGACCCAAACTGAAGCCAAACAAAACAACGACACACTGGCAGTACTGTATATGAGAAGGCATATCGCACTCCCCTTATCAGCTGCCTGCCTCTCCCATCACACGACGCTGCATTTATAAACATTCCTGTATCAAACCTGTGTTCGACGTGTACGCATGGCATAATAAGTTCCGGCACACCACTTCCTTGGCGATTTACTCTGCATATTACAGGTTATCATTCTCCTGTAGATTATTTAGGGTGCATAGTTTTAATACAAACAAAATTTGCACAAGGGCAAATAGGGACCTTAATTTACACGAATAACATACCGTACGAGTTATTAATTACAGACTAAATTATTATTGAAAAGGTGTTCCAGAATCTGCCAAGCCATTGATACCAGCACAAAGTTGTATACTGTCTAAGGTTGCCTGTTCTTCCTTTCATCTCCGCTCATACACCTACCAAACACATTACAAACAAATTATACTGAATAAGTAAACACACACACACACACACACACTTTTTACATTTAATGTGACATGCAGATTTCTTTATCGCATTTACTTTATCAAGTTTATTTTATCACGACGAGGATCCCACACCGCTTCCAGCTCAGTTGATGTTTGTGTATTTAGACTGATCTGACTAGCAACCAAGGAGACTCGCTACTACCAAACAACTTAGATTCATCGAAATTCAAGCAACCACGACTTAGCATTCAAGCAGCAAAAGTGGGCCAGCTCCCTCAGGTGAAAACAAAAGGAGCACAGTTAGGATCCTTTGTAAATATGAGGCCTGTGTTTCTTATCTCCTTGCCCCCCCCCCCTCCTACCCCCTCACCGCCACGCCAACACGACGCACCAACACATACGGCCGATCCACAAACACACATACATCGCTTCTCTGTCCTAACTCACATATCTTTAACAGGAAGGATATGGAATGAATGCTGTAGAGTGTTTCCATGCTTCCCGTCTCTCCTACCAAAACAAAACAAAAAAGAAAGTGTTATTTAAGGCAGGGAAATTATCGCCTGTGCAGGAAGAACAAGGAAATTAGGGTTCAGATATTCCTCCATCTGTAGTACTTGCTGAAACTCAAAATACGACTTACGAGAAAGAGTCCATCGTAAATCAATCCAGCCACTAAAGACACAACGCGCAACGCCTCCCTCCTCGTACGGCAGGCTGCTCCAACCTCCGGATGGTTTTTAGAAGGCAAAGGTAAATAAGCGCGGTAGCAGAAAGGGGAAAATTGGGGTTGTATTCTATGTGGTTTTGAAGAATTTGTAACACCTCTTCTTAGGAGATTTATTCCGCACCTTACACAGCAACATCTTCCTGTATGTAACGGTGCAAACAATGGCGTCATTATAAAGTGCATTATGCAAAATACATCGCTAGGGAAGAAGTGTTACGATTCATCTAATGTCATCTACAGTATGGGGTTCCGGGTTGTTTTTAGAAAGAAAATGTAAACAAACAAATATAAATATATATATATATATATATACAATTTTTGCTCTAACCTGGCCTTAAATTGTCATCTCTTCATCTAGAATGCTAAGCTGTAACCGCTGATTAACAATAGAATGTGATGCTAGTCACAAAGAAGTGCGATGGGAAGAATGTTGTGTTGAAGCAATGTATTTATTCTACCACTGTGCTAGGTGCAATACGCTGCGGAGGGACGGAAATATTGCTGTTACCGCTATACAATTCTTTGTCTTTTAATTACCGTACCTGTCAGGACGATGCAGCTAATTTACGTATGTATGATCCTTCAAGACAAAATATTTATATAGTAATTATCATTAATAATAATAATAATAATAATAATATTAATATTATTATTATTATTATTATTATTATTATTATTACTCATCATTATAATAACAACAGAATAATAATTTATTATTATTATTATTATTATTATCATCACAAGATTTTATTCCTTCCGAGAAAAACCCTAAAATATCTCCAGGGGAATGAAATCGTCTGAACTGTAAAAAAAATAAAAATAATAATAATTGTAGAAACTAGGTACTGTGCCTGAAATGGATAGTCATGTACTTTACTGTCAAGTCCCAGCATCAACACTGCAACGATGTGGCTGACAGCCCAGCAGGATGAGCACAATACGAGAGGCTGGACATACACCAACAAATTCAGGGTGAAATATCTACTGTCTTCATCAGTGCCATGATTTGTTAAACTGAAGAATAAGCTGTCTCACACCGGAAATAACGCAAGCCGCGCTACGTGTGTGTGCTACGTGAGTGAACTGAAGGTATAGCTTTCTCAACGACGTAACTCACACCAGAAGTTACGCTACATACGCCACGTAGCCGTAGCTCCGGATGTGACCTACCCAGTACCTCATTGAATGAGCTCAGCTGCGATTCATAGGCAAGCACCACAGTGGCTCTTGCTGCTTATCGTGTGGAGCGGCCTTTATAACCCCCCCAAAAAAAAAAAAAAAAAAAAACGGTTCGATATAAAAGGGTCCAAGGCGGAGGGTAAACTACTGTGTTCTAATACACAAGTTTTACAAACGCGGGTATAATTCGTCATTTTGTAACAAGTACTGTAAACAAAGCACAGCAATTATACAGGAACGAACTGGGTACAAAATCTGACACAAAAAACGGGAGGGTCCGTAAGAGTTCCGTGCACAATAATGATACTCCTTAACCTCAGTGATTCCCTCTCGCCTTCCCCTCCCCCCTTCCCTTCTCAGCTACCTCTCCGCTTTCACACCCTCGGGGACCAAGGCCGAGATTTGCAGATAACTTAAGGTCAATCTCCCTGTTGCACTTAGCATTATCTGCCGCCTGGTGATCTAGTGGTATGAGCGCTGTAGTCGGAATAACGGCCTGGCCTTGGGTTCTAGATCAGGTGATGCCACCAAGGGAAGCAGGCTGGTCATCTACCCTTAAATCTCATGAACTACGGCACCCAGCCTGGGGGCACTACACCTCGAGAGTAAAGTGGAACTGGCTGCTACCGTTGTACAACTAACTGATTGGATTTTGCTGAGAAGACAAGGAATGGATCAGAGCGGAATCATGTAAGTCAAGACGTGTGTGGTCTATATATATATATATATATATATATATATATATATATATATATATATATATATATATATATATATATAATAACGGTATGCAAACTGACTACAGGAAAAATGAAAAGTAAGTACTTTCATATATTGTCTCCTGTGGTCAATTTGCAAACATTTCTTCATGGTGATGTTTCTGATTTCTGGCATAACTAAGACCCATATTCTCCTGGGTACTCAACGATTTATTATGATTATACCTTACTATCTCCTGAGTACTTAAAAATCGCCAAACTGTATAAATACCTTACAAAAGGATATTAGGCACTCGTATCCACGAATTAACTGGTTAGGAAGAGGTGCTACGGAGCCACTTTAACTGAGAAGAATAGGAGACCATAATATATATATATGAATAAACAAACAAACCTTGAAATATAAATACGGGGAAGACAAGGGTCACGGGAAGGTATGCATAGTCTCCCAGCCTCCCTCGACTCGCTCTCTCTCTCTCTCTACGCGTCACCGTACTAATGTTTTTTTTGGTCACTTCTACGATGAACTAAACCGTCTGGTGGTCACTGCACTACTCTTTCTACATTAACTTGACCTAAACTTGCCATCTCTCCATTTTAAAAGCTTATAACGCGAGATAAGCTCTTGAATATGGTGCTAGTCACGGATGCTATGGAAAGGATGTAGAGCCGTAGTGTTGCCGTATCCTGTCACTGAGATACGAGAAATGAACTTTAGAAAGACGAAAATCTGGGCCACGATAAAGACTCGAATTTTCATCAGTTAAGAAAGTCCCCTAACACGTTTTCCTAGGTGATTTATTTTGCATTTTACAACTTTATCTGGTCCAAGATAAAGGCACTTATTCTCGTCGGTTAAGAAAGCTCCCTAACACCCTTTCCTAAGCGATTCATTGTGCTTTTTACACCTAATCTGAGCCAGGATTAAGATTCGTATTCTCGTCCGTGTAAAAAGCTCCCAAACACCTTTTCCTAAGCGATTTGTTTTGCTAATTACACATGACTTTCCTATTCTGTTCCATAAACCCTTCAAACATCTCAATAGTCTGTATACATAACGCAACAAAGGGCACCAACCAGCCATATCCAAGAAATAAATAGCTGAGAATGAGGTGTTTGGAAGACTCACTGTCCGAGGAGAATATTGTACTGGTCAAAGCAAGGTCTTCAGAGCTTGGGTCAAAGTGCAAGAACTATAAATCCGTATTCTAGATGGCACAGGAAGTTTCGCAATACCTCTTCCTAGGCGATTTATTTTGCATATTACACCTTAACATTGTGTGTTAGTTTCCTTGTCTATCTATCGACATGGCTCGTATCATCAACATACAGGAGGATGCTAAGGTGTCATGTGCAAAATAAATCGCTAAGGAAGCGGTGTTAAGAATGGCATGACGGCAGCCAGGATATAAATGACATCATTGTAGCTATAGTTCTTTCACACTGTGTTGGCCCAGATGTTGGTCCTATGGCGGCTTATTTCACGTAGCTCAGTGGCAGACAGTACTGTGGCTCTACATATTTTTTCGTAGCACTTCCTCGTGACTAGCACCATACTGTAGTGTTTACTGTTACCACTCAGCAATGAAGACAGGGATGGCGGCAGTTTTAGGCCAAGTTAGAGTGAACAAAGTATATCACAAATGGAGTTAGTACGGATTTATTATATTTTTAAGGGGTATATGCTATACAGTCTACTCCCTGAGGTTCAACAGACGGCATGAATACGTGGACAGTCGTGAATGAATCAATGTCCAGGTGAGGTTATGAATGAATGAAGGGATGAAGGAGAATGAGTGAATGCATGAGTCTGATTAACCAAGAATCAGTGAATAACCAGGAATGAGTGAATGTATGAGTCAGTGAATAACCAAGAATGAGTGAATGCATGTCAGTGAATAACCAGGAATGAGTGAATGCATGTCAGTGAATAACCAAGAATGAGTGAATGCAGGTCAGTGAATAACCAAGAATGAGTGAATGCATGTCAGTGAATAACCAAGAATGAGTGAATGCACGTCAGTGAATAACCAAGAATGAGTGAATGCATGTCAGTGAATAACCAAGAATGAGTGAATGCAGGTCAGTGAATAACCTGGAATGAGTGAATGCAGGTCAGTGAATAACCTGGAATGAGTGAATGCATGTCAGTGAATAACCTGGAATGAGTGAATGCAGGAGACAGTGAATAATCATGAATGAGTGCATATATGAGTGAATAACCAGAAATGAGTGAATGCAGGAGACAGTGAATAACCAGAAGTGAGTGAAAGCATAAGTGAATAACCAGGAGTGCATGCATGAATATGTGAATAAACATGAATTAATTAACCATGTGTAAGTGTATAACCATGAGTGAACGATGGCATGGGTCGGTGAATAACCATCATGAATAAATGATGAGTATTATGCAAAATGAATGCGTGAGAATGTAAAAAGGTGAATGGATTAGGGGAGTGACGAGTGACATTGGATAACCTAAACTCAAATTAATTGCATATACACCGTACTGTATTTACTGTGTGTGTGTGTGTGTGTGTGTGTGAATGAGCTGATGGAATATGCACAACATGCAGAGTGAATGAATGGAAAAAAAAAGAATGCGTGTACAAAAATGAATAACCACATCTAACAGCGTGAAGTTAGGCAGAAAGCACGTGCTGGGGTGGAGGAGAGTGCAGTGGGTGAATGAGTGGGCGGAAGGTGGGGGGTAGGGGGGTGGACACGAAGCCCTGGGTGATGGTAGGTGGGAGGAGGCGGACGAGTGGTAGGGGGTAAGTGGAGGGGGGAAGTAGAGGATAAATGGGGGGTAGGTAGAGTAGGTGGGGAAACTGGTGAGGGGGTAGGTAGGGTAGGAGGGGTTCGTGGGGGGGTTGATAGGGTAGGTGATGGAGGCAGTTAGGGTAGAAGGGGTATGTGGGGAGTTGATAGGGTAGGTGATGGTGGCAGGTGGGTAGGTGGAGGGACACAGTACGGTGGTGGGTAGTAGGTGGGGGTGTATGTGGGTAGGTGGGGGTGGGAGGGGAACACAAGGCATTGATCCAGAGGCATGCTTGTAACCTCTGAAACGCATGAGCAATGGCTGCCAGACTGGCCCGCCTGTAACGGGGTGTAGATATACGTGGGTGCGGGTGGGTGTAGGTGGATGGGTGTGTGAGGCCTTTCATTCCTCATGGGACTAGTGTGGGTGTGAGAGGGTGTTGGTGGGTGAGGCTGTGATTTTGTCTTTCTTCTTACTCTTCTACCTTCAAGGGTGACTGGGATATCTGTAATGGGTGCTAGGTGGGTGTAGGTGGATGGAGGGCGATGTAAGCCGGTGTAGGTGGGATAGTGACACGAATGAACTTGAATATGAATAGGTGTAGGCGGGCCATGAGTCTTTGCGCATGTAAGGTAGGTGTACGAGGGTGGAGGGGGGAACTGTCTCAATGGGTGTAGAAAGGTGTGGGTGGGTGGTGGGGGGAACTGTCTTAAAGGGTGTAAGTGGGTGTAGATGGGATACTAACAAGGGCGAACCTGAATCTAAATGGGTGTTAGCTAGATGTGTGAGAATGGGATGTATACTGCGGGGGTGTAGGTGAGGTAGGTGGGTAAGAATAGCAAGTGGGTGGTTGGGGATTGAATAGCAGTCGGTGTTGGCAGGTGTACATGGGTGAGGATAAGTGTACGTGGAAGGAAGTGGGACTGCATGACGATAAATGATGGTAGTGAGTGTACCTGTGTATGTATGGGCGTGGATGAGATGTTGGTGGGCGTGACTGGGTGTACGTGGGTGAAGGCCTTAGGTGGGTTTACATGGGACACTGGTGGGTGTAAATGGAAGCAAATGGGATGCTGGTGGGTGTGGGCTGTACATGTAACGACTGTTGTACATGGGATATAGGTAAGTGTAAATAGGGGTAGATGGATGTACATGAGATACCAGCAGTCGTGCATGTGTGTAAGTGCATTTACATGGCATACTGGTTGGTATACATAAAAGAAAGAAAGAAAAAAAGATATGGACGACTATGTGATGTGCAGAGGAGTACGTGGGTGCAGATGGGATGCTGACAGTTGCACATGCGTGAGTACTCATTACAGCGCGTTTCTCAACCAGACAAAAATCCCCCAACCCCTTTCCACTCAGCTGACGGCCAAGTGTAGTGAGCTTGGAATACTGACTAGACCTGTAACCAGGAAGACTCATTCCTGTCTAAAAATCAAGGCCCATCAATTTCATGCAAACACAGCTTAGTATTCAAGTAGCGGGTGTGGCCCAGTTCCGTCAAATAAAATCAAACCGCCTGTAAGCAATGGCTGAGGGATGCGTACGGTACCGCTATATGTGTACTACTGTATACTGTATGTGGGTGAAAGGGGGAAGATGTTATGCTGCATAGGTGCGCTGCAGGTGTATAAATAACTACCGGTATTACTAATCTCCTCGCGATCATCTTTAACTCTACAGAAACTCGGCACCAAGAAAAAATAAATCGCACATGATGTGTATAATCCCATAAATCACCAATAATTACGCCATGAAATGCGTGCAGTATTTCGTTAATAAATGGTCGATAACGTTTCATTTTCCTTTACCTACCACGGACGTAATAACGAATATAATCTCTATGTAATTAGTTACTGGTATACAAAACTGCCACAAACGATGCATAATCCCCCAAATCACCAATAATTCTCCACGCAAATAATACTTCCCTTTTTATAATTACGGTATACGTGCATAAATTTGTAACACTTACCATGGACGTAATAAAAGAACCTAGATTGTCTAACTCTGTTCAACCAAACGATGTACAATCCCTCTAAAATAATCAATTTTTCAACCAAGCGCCGCATATTCTGATAACTTGTCGCGGATGTTTTTGCCCTTATTTACTACGGACGTTATAAGGAAACCAAGTAGAGACAATTCACACAAACGATGCTTAATTCCCCAATACAGCAAAATAATTCATCCATAATATGCGCATTTCGTAAACACTATCCCCCCCAAAAAAAAATAATAATAATCACCTTTATTTACCACGGACGTAAGAGAGAGGAATGTAATCCTTTGTAATCAACCTCTGCTTACAGCACAACAACATGCAATGCATAAACCCAACAATGATCACTAATGATTCGGCCACGCATTGTGTATTTCCCTCAAAACTCGACAGGAATAAAATCTTTAACCTTATTTACTACAGATGTAATAAAGCAAGGAGGAGGGGGTGGGAGGGGGGTGAGGGGGTAGGGTAATAATGGGTAGTCTGCCGTCAACCTATCCATTTAAATTCAAACATCATCCGCCCACGCCCTAACACCTCTCCCTCATGCCCCTGCAAGCAACACAGGGAAGCAAAAGAGGGAATTTACGGGCCAGGAGGAGAATATTTACAGCCGCGGGGGCCCGGACGAGGTAAATAGAGGCTAAAATCGAGGTGGACGTCGGGGCCGGCACGTGTCGCCTTCTACGAGTCTGTCATGGCGTGAAATCCCTACCCCGAGTAAATAGACACGGGGAATATCCAACGTTGCAAACATTTATCCCTGTCCTGAATCCCTACGCGATTCCCAATTTCTCCTTACCGTTCAGATACACTGAGTGATACACCAGCTTTCTTATGCTAGGGACAATAGGAGATAATAAATGCATGTCTGAGAATCTGAGGTTGGAAAGGCCTGTGCACTCCCTTGAACTCCTAGTCACATGAGAAACGTTTCGCTTTTTGGTTCACACCACCCAAACCCTCCCTCCTCCTGACCTAAACACCTGGTCGGGACATCATTCAGGTGTCGAAAATACAGAACAGAATGCACCTAACCTAAAAAACATAAGGGAAGGGCGAGAAAACAGTAAGTAAACAGCCATTTGCCGGCGTGTTGTGGGTTGTGGCCCGTGATATTCCAACCCCCCCCTGGACCTGACCTCTTCTACTCACCTTTCTCTTGTTGCTCCAGGAATTTGGCGGCGTCTAAGAGGAGTTCGAGGCTCATTCTATGCACTTTTGAACACACGGACACCTTCAACAAAATCCCATCAATCCCGGGCGAGGCAGCAAACGGCAATGGGTGATTTAGAAGGGAGTATATTTAGAGGACGGGGTGAAAATGGCGCAACGGGAACCCAAACACCCCGATCCTCTACAACTCTCGCCCGTGAAATAACGAACCCCCACGTGTCTGCTCTCGGCGGGCCTAAACCTGCGATATTTTCACCTCTTATTCTTTCCCCGCTCTGACATTCTTCAACAACCTGCTTTAATCCACTTTGCTTGAATTTATACACTGTTTCTATTTTTGCAAAGGTAAATGGGTATTTTTTACTGGTTTGTTTATATGAAAAAGGGGTGTGGCTTGTCTAACTCCGCCCACCAGTCCACCGCGCCACGCAAAGAGTATTGAACGACGAAATGTTAACGTGGAGATTATCGCCGTTTTTCCTGCGTACGGAACTCCCAATTGATTCCCAATCTTGTATATGGGCGCAAATATTCCCAACTTTTCACCAGCGGCATGATATTGTGGGGTAGTTTGGGTCAATGGATGTATAAGCCAATACCCTAACTTCGCCTTGTCAAAATCGATGCGCCATCAGGCACATGGAAGCATTGTATTATAACTTGCCAAACGTTTCCTTTGATCGTTATTTTAAACTCCCCTTATTTCCCACACCACCATGGCTTAAATACTCTGCCCACATGTTTTATAAGGTTTGCATGCTTGCATAAGACGCCAATATTCGAGAGTTTATTGCAAAATCAAACAGGTTGCACGGTAGAGGCGGCAACATTGTTAGGTGACGTCATGGGAAGCGTGGCGGGCTATCACGTGGAGATGGATCATGTGGCGTTGGGGGCGGACACCAATAATACCAAAAATCTCCCACATAATCTCGTTACTCTTGCCATTGAATAACATCGGTCTCAGTACTCACGATCTTAGTAATTTCATAGGCCTGTGAGACAAGCGAGTTGGGAGAGCGAGACCAATTAAGCTCGCCAAGGAGATTGGCTTATCTCGCTATATCAGGGATTTACCAAGCTCGTCCATCCTGCCCCAAAATTAACTGGCCAGCGGAAATAATAATAATAATGATGATAATAATAGTAATAATAATATGATGATGATGATGATTATGATGGCCGGGGAATACAGTAAAGGTTCTTAAAAGTGTAGACGCTCTTAAGGACAATAATAACGTCATTATTACATAATTATACCAGTATGTACAGTATAATGTGTGTGTGTGTGTGTGTTACGTTAGTCTTGTAGAAACACGAATTGTAGCAATGTCAATACTAGATGGGAGAAAACAAAACACCTTTAAAGATAGTGAATCATTAAAAGACGACAATAATACCAGTGTAAGAAGTGATTAGAATGAAAAACAGGAAGTGTTAAAACTACGTAATCATGGATGTGGGCTAGTTTATGATCTTCACTTGCCTTATATCCCAAGAGCAAGTATCACCAAATTTATCACCAAATTTAAAATGAAAATTGTTTATAGGTTAAATTAGTCGTCTTACTGTTTTGTTTACGTTTCTCTGGTTATGTAATGGGATGCGGACAACTACAAAGTCGTTTATCGTTTTAGGACAAGATAACGCAGAAGCTGGGAAACAGTCAGAGCGTCTAGTGTTGTGGTGCTGCCATCATTACCACCATCACCACCAATACTGCTATCATTAACGCCTGCACCACAACACCACGACCACCATAACCTGCCATCACACACCATCACACATCACACCTTTACCATAGTACCACCATAAGACCATCATACCACGACCACCACCAAACTACCACCCATTCACCACAACCACCGTCACACCGCCATCATCACACTACCTTCACATCACCATCATCACAACACCATACCCATCACAACCCCCATCACCACCACCACACCATATCCATCACAACACCCCCATCACCACCACACCATACCCATCACACAACCACCATCACCATAAACCACCACCGTCACACTATCACCACCATCAAACATTACAACCATCACACCGTCACCATCACACCATCATTGCCATCACACCACCACCACTATTACACCACGACCATCATGAACATCATTATCACCACCACCGCTATCACCACCACCACCACCGCTATCACACCACCACCACCACAATCACCAACACCACCACCGTCACAACACCATCACCATCACTCCATCACCATCACACCACTACAACACCAACCATCACACAGCCATCAGCACCATCACAATCACACCACCACCACAACGAGCATCACACCAACAGCAGTATCAACTATACCACCATCATTATCACACCACCACTATCACCACCACACCACACAATCATCACCATCCTACCACCACACAACCACCACCATCCTACCACCACAAAACCATCATCACACTATCACCATCATCACACCATCACGATCACACCCTCACCATCATAACACCACGCCACGACGACCATCACATCACTATCACACTGTCACACAGTGACAACACACCATCATCAACACACCATAGCACCACCACTATACTACCACCACCACCACCTCACTATCACACCACCATCACACCACCACACTACCACATCACACCACATCAACACCACACCATCACCATCACACCACCATTACATCAGTCATCATTTCACTATTCCACCACCTTCGCCAAATAATCATCAAACTATCACCATCACCACCACCATCACACCATCACCATCACACCACCACCATCCCCACACGACCACCATCACGCCACCACCATTCCCACACCACCATCATACACCACCACCATCCCCACACCACCAGTATCACACCACCACCATCACTTCACCACTATCACACTATCACCATCACACCACCACCACCACACCACCACCATCACACCACCACCATCCCTACACCACTATCGCACCACCACCGTCATAATATTACCATCATACTATCGTCATCACATCACCATCACTATCAAACGCCACCATTCCACCATCACCATTACATCACTATCATACCACGACTACCACATTACCATCATCTGCCCGTCATCACATCACCATCACGCCATTACACAACCATCATCACCACCATCATCACACTTTAACCATCACATCACTATCATCATACACCATAACCATCACACCATCACAATACACCACCACCATTACATCACACCACAATCATACCATCACTGTCACACCACCACCACACCATCACCATCACATCATCATACCACCAGTCACACCATCATCACACCACTACAATCACACTACTACCAACTCACCACTCGCGCCATCATCTTCGTATCACCATCACGCCATCCTCATCACACCAGCACCATCACACCACACCACCATCATACCACCATTACACCACACCACAACCAACACCACCACTATCACACCAACACTCACAAAACCACCATCATACAAACACCATCACACCATCGTCAGCATGCCACCATCATCACACCACCACCATTACACCACCATCACCACAGCACCAACATCACACCACAGCAATCACACCAGCATTATCACACCTTGCTCATCACAATACCACCGTCAAACCACTCACATGACACCATCATTAACATATCACCATCAACTCCATCATAGCACCATAAAAACACCATCACACCATCTTCGTACACCATTGCCACCACATCCTCCTCATCTTCACACCATCACCGTCACACCACCACATCATCACACCGCCACCATCACGCCATCTCACAACCACACCATCACCCCATCATCACACCACCATCATCACACCACTAACATCACTATCATTACCGTGACACAAACACCACCACACTCTCACCATTACACCACCACTACTTCATCACAGCCATCACAATCACAGTCACCACCACCATGCCATCACTACCATCACGTCATCACAACCACCATCACCACCATCACATTAAACCACCATAATACCACCACTCTCACGCCACTGTTACCACACTACCACCATCACACCACCAGCACTCATACCATCATCATACCAGCACCATCATGCCACCACTATAACTCATCACCATCACCCTCTCACTATCACCACTACACCATCACAGCACCACTATGGAACACCACACCGCCACCATCAAACCACCACTAAATACCACCGCCATCACACCACCACCATCACGCCACCATCACACCACCACCATCATCACCACAACACACCACCACCACCGTCACACACCACATCACAACACCACCATCACACCACCACCACTATCATACCACCACATACGAACCCATCGCACCACAACACAACCATATCACACCACCACATCACACACCATATCACACCACGCATCACACTACCCATCACACCGCCGTATCACACCACCACCATCCTCACGTCACCACCTGTACCACACGCTTCCAAATAACATCACCACAACACGACATACCACCACACCACACCACCATCTCACCACCCCTGTCACACCACCATCACACCACATTCACATCACCATCATACCACATTCACATCACTATCACACCACAACCTTCACACCACCATCACACCACTAATGTCACACCATTACCATCGCATCAACATCACATCATCACCATCACATCACCATACCACCAACACCATCATCATCACACCACCATCACACCACCACCGTCACACCACACCACCGTCACACCACACCACCATCACATCCACACCATCACCACCATCACCACACCATCATCACACAAGTATCACCCCATCACAGTACCACCACAATCACACCAGCACTATCACATATCATCACGAAATCACGGTTACACCACCCTCATGACACCACCACCATCACACCATCATCACCATTACGCCAACATCATCATCAAACCACCACCATCATCACCATTACGCCAACATCATCATCAAACCACCACCATCATCACCATACACCACTGCCATTACAACCTCATCTTCACACCACCACATCACCACCATTGCATCATCATTACAACACCATCACACCACCACAACTCCACGAACATCACACCACCATCACACCAGCATACCACTATCATCACACCACCATTGCACCACCACTATCATACCACTGCCACCATCGCTCCACCACCGCCACACCACCACAACACAGTACCACCATCACATTAATACCACCACACCATCACCACTATTTCATCACAACCATCACACATTCACAATCACCAACACCGTCATCACATCATCACCATCACACTACCACCATCACACTATCACCATCACCATAAACCATAATAACACCACCATTATCACACCAGTCACCACCACTACCACACTACCATCATTACACCACCACCATCTCGCCATCAGCATCTCACTAGCATCACACCACCACCACTACACCACTACCACACCACCACCATCTCATCACTCATCACCATACACCACTGCCATCACACCACCACCACTACTTCACCAACATATACCATCATCACAACACCACCACACCGCCATCATCTTACCATCATCATACCACCACCACTACACCAACACCACCACCATAACACCACCACCACGCACGACCATTACACCACCACCATCACGCCAACACCATCACACCATCACACCACCACCATCACACACCACCATCACACCATCATCCAACAACCATCACATCACCTTTACATCACTGCCATCACACCAACGCTACCACGCCATCACCACCAAACCATCACCATCACACCACCACCACACCACCACCACTACACCATCACACCACATCACCACCCTAATACCACCACCACACACCACCATCACACCACCACCACCACGCCAACACCACCACACCATCACCACACCACCATAGTCACAACATCACCATCACCATCTTACCACCATCATAACACCACCTTCACATCATTACTATTACACCAAGACTATCACACCATCACCACCACATCATCACCATCACACCACCACCATCACCACAACATCACCATCACACCAGCACCACACCACCACACGTCGCACCATCAGACCACCACACATCACCACCATCACACCACTATACCACCACACCACTCCATCGATCCACCACCATACCATCACAGACCACCACACACCACCGCATCACGCCACCACATTACATCACTACTATCACACCACCACCATTACACAGCCACATTACACCATCATCACATCACCACATTACATCACTGCCATCACACCATCACCTACATCACACACCACTATGTCACACCGCCACCATCACACCACCACGTTACACTACAGTCCACCACATCACACCACCATCACCCTCTCACATCATCACCATCACGCCACCTTCACACCATCACAACACCACCACATACCAACACCGTCACCCTTTCACACCACCACCGTCACACCACCGCCACCACCTTCACCCCACCATCACACCCCACTGTCACCCCACCACACCACTATCATCACACCACCACCATCACACCACCATTTCTCTACCATCTCACTGCCACCAATCACCGGTGACTCAATCGGTAGAGAGGTGGCCTGCAGTCCAAACGGTCCGGGGTTCAAATCCCGCTGGGGCAGGGAACAGTTTAAGGATTTGAATTTCATAAAAGTCAGACTTTACTGATCTACCAGAAGACCCGCCGACATGTCGTAAAAATACCCCTGCTAATACCAATACACCAGTCCTGTATGAGACAGCCCTAACATGTATTCAATATGGACGGTGGGTGTTAGCGCAGAGGTGGTGACACATGTAGAGGTGTGTGGTACGTAGGAGGACTACTGGGCTTTGAAAGCAGGCTGTAAAGCCTATGCCCAGAGTCGGACACATGAAAAAAAACAAAAACGCCATATAACATCACCCCACCATCACACCGCACCATCACAACACACCACACAAAATACAAAAGGTTATAATGTAAAAAAACCAAACACCAACATATCTAGCACTCTTTACTCTAACTTGGCCTAAAATGGCCATCTCTCCATCTTTATTGCCGAGTTGTAACAAATGGTCAACACTATTGATGCTGGGCGCGAAGGAGTAATACGGAAAGAATGTACTGTAGAGCCCGTTTTCTTTTTCTGCTGCTCAGTTGCATGAAATAAGCTGCAGAGGGACGAAAATCTGGGCCAAGTTAAGGTGAAAAGAGTATAGCTATCCTTTCGAGAGTTAGAAACGGCTTTGAATATATCTTCTGTGAGCTGAGAATATTTATAGCTAAGTAGGAAGGCTGTACCCGACCGCTCATTTCCGCTCTGTGTACCGTTTTTGCACCGTTTCTTACCCAGGAGAGTCTAGGTGAAGTTAAATTTGTTTTCATGGTATCGGGTTACGTTAGTTAGGTTATTCTGTTAGGTTTGGTTTGGTTAGTATAGGTTAAAGTGGGTTAGAGTTAAGAAATAATGAAGAAAAATAGAAGAATGGCAGGAAAAAGTGAGAAGGACCACGACACCATACCACACTGCACCACACCCTACCACCGCACCATCAGTCACCGCATCACACCATCCCATAACACGTCACAATATACCAAGCACAACACCACACTTCAAAATCATCACGGTACACCACACTGTCACTTTTCTATGACTGTACACCACACTGCCACCCCAGAATACCACATCGCGCCACACCACACCACACCACACCACACCACACCACACCATATTACCATACTACACTGTCATACCAAATACCACATAGCACTAAACAACACCATAACACACCACTATTAACACCACACGGCCACACCAAAATACCACGTTACACCAAACCACACCATAGCACACCACATCACCATATTACCATACCACATTGTCACACCAAATACCACGTCGCACTGTCATGCCACACCATGTTACTACGCCACTCGCCACACGAATATACCACATCTCACCAAACCACACCACACCACACCACACCATATCAAACCTCACCACATCACACCACACCATATCAAACCACACCACCATACTCTAGTACCACATTACACAACCAACACTACATTAACAACACCATTACACTACACCACACTTCCATACCACAATAATACCACACCATACCGCAACACCAAAACACCACATCGCACCACACCACCATACTACCACATCACACCGCAACACCACACCAGCACATCACACCAAACCATGTCATATTACACCATCACAGAACCACATCACACCACTCAACAACCACTACTACTATTTAGTGAGTATAGAAGCAGCCGTAGTAGTAATAGTAGTAGTTGCTGTTGTAGTAGTGGTAGCAGATAGCAGTAGCAGTATAGCGGATCGAGATGTCTGTTAAAGAGAGAGAGAGAGAGAGAGAGAGAGAGAGAGAGAGAGAGAGAGAGAGAGAGAGAGAGCAACACCTGCGTCCAGCCACTGATTTACTGGCCTGATATTTTACCCTGTGACCTTGACCTTCCAGACCTTGACCTTCCACCTTTATCTTTCAAAATAGAAATACTTCAGTCTTGCCTAACCCCCAACCCTTCCACCAACTCCAGTGCAAATCGGAGAACTGTTCAAATTAACCGTACCATGTGATCTTTACCTTTGGCCTTTCCCTGTGCCCTTAACCACTGACTGGCTGTTCCAAAAATCTAATTCCTCTATCATTTTCTTATCTGGTTCTCCCACAAAGTTTGGTCCAAACTGAACGAAAGCCGTATACGTTGACCTTGCCACGTGATCTTGACCTTTGAGCCTTTTGTTCTTAAAAATCAATAGGTCAGCCCTTTGTCTTCCCTTCAGCCCTTCCGCCACGTTTGGCTCGAATTACGTCAAGACTGTTTGAGTTGTTTCGTTCACTCTGATACACAGGTCGAACTTTGACTTGCTCTATGACCTTGGCCTTTGGCTGATTGTTCTCATTTCCCTTCCTTCTTGCCTTACCCTAAGGCCTTCCACCGAGTTTGGTCTAACTCGGATAAAAATTTTAGATTTACCTTGTTATGCCAAATTGGACCAATTTCTGTGACCCTGACCTGTGACCTATTGTTCTAAAAAAGGTTAGGTGAACATCTTGGCTGACCCTCAACACTACCACCAGGTCTAGTTTAAGCTAAAGGAATTATTTTATTAACACACGCACACACAGACAAACACACAGAGGGACAGACGGACAGGCCAGCCAAAACAATAGCTCGTTGTGGCTCTCAGGAGTGGACGTGTACAAATGAAGAGTACGGTATCAGTTATTTGGCATAGATGAGGCCGCTGTGCTGTACGGCCAGATACCGTAGGCCATCCATAGCACGGCTCAAAGTGCACAGAGGTAGATTTAGGTGGTAAATATGACAAAAAATAGTAGTAGTAGTAGTAGTAGTAGTAGCAGTAGTAGTAATTGCTGTAGTAAGTTAAAGTTGCTGTCGATTTTATAGTAGTAGTAGTTGTAGTAGTAAGTTAAAGTTGTCGATTTTATAGTAGTAGTAGTTGTAGTAGTAAGTTAAAGTTGTCGATTTTATAGTAGCAGTAGTGGTAGCAGTAGTAGTAGTAGTAGTAGTAGCAGCAGCAGCAGCAGCAGCAGTAGTAGTTGTAGTAATAGTAGTAGTAGTAGTAGTTGTTGTTGTTGTAGTTGTTGTTGTTGTTGGTGGTGGTAGTAGTATTAGTACCGGTAGTAGTTGTAGTAGTAATAGTAGTAGTAGTAGTAGTAGTAGGAGCTGTTGTTGTTGCTGTTGGTGGTGGTGGTGATGGTGGTGGTGGCTTGATAGTATGTAGTCTGTGTATTGTAATAGCCGGTTTGTACACTACTGAAAAGGGCGGGCATCTCTCCATTACATGTCTGAGTCACGAAGGGCAACTGATGTACAGAGACGAGGAACACTGCTTTCTGTCAGTGGAGAAGTGACCCGCCCCTACCCAGTGTTTTTGGCTTGTAGAGTGAAAAGTGCAGGTAGAAAGTGTATTGTTGTGACAGGGTGCGAATATATTAAGTCACATGAAGGGACATACTGCTGCACCCACTTAAATGTTCGCCCCCGGGGAGGACAGAACCCAGATCAGGAGACTGGTAAATGCACACGCTATCTCTCAACCGCTAGGGATCCTTTGTATAATAACAGTAACGTGTAGATAAGATTCGTGGCTAGATCAGTCATAATATAGGGTGAAGGACAGGCCGTGTGGTTAAATGCCTTTGATAACTCCACATTTCCAGTGACAGATTATGGTTGTGGTGACTGTGGTGGTGATTGCGGTGGTGGTGCGGTGGGAGTGGCTGTGATAGTATTGTAAGCGACCCGTATATTCCCCCCCACCAGGCTGTCCCTCTCTCTCTCATTCTCAGTATCTCACTCTGCCTACAGTGCCTTTTCTATACACTCTCTAGTATTTAACCGTAAGGTACCGTTTCACTTTGAATTTAACCATAAGACAACGATCACATAAGGAGCTGACCGTGAACTATGTACTAAACACTGAGTCCGTTTAAAAGTTGCTGTGAACTGGCTGAATTTGTGTGAAACTAACTACGGATCGCTTTGAACTCACCCGTTGTTGTTGTGACCCTAGGCTTATCTGAACTGTAAACCCAGTGGACTGCAGGCTAAAGTTGCTCTTCTCCTGCAGTCAACCATCGGCCTTGCGGGGAAGAGGGAAATAGCTGAGTGATGTTTGCATAACCAGGCATTTGAGGTTTCCAGTTTTATCGATACAGCTACTAGAAAAAGTTCCTCATCGGCGTCGAAATTAATCGTAGAAATACCGAATCGGTTTCTGGTTAATCCAAACACATCAGAATGATAATATCGAGCTTCGTTCTCTCCAACCCCTGGAAAAAAAAAAAAATCCATGGAGACATAAGGCAAGGGGGAATGAATGTATATACCGGTATCTGTCCCTCCCTCAAGTTCACCTCTCAAGCCGGCTGTCCACTATGGCGGAACTGATCCTTGAGTTGGCCTACCTCCCTCTCCTCTGCATGCCTTCCCCCCATACCCCGTCACATATGTGTTTAGCCAGTCTGTGACCCGCTGCATAAGAACCAACACAAAAGTAATGTGCAGTGGATGAGCCTTGTTGGTAAGACAAAAAAGGTGTTGTGACTGTGGCACTCAGAACGAATCCTGTCAGATAGCGAAATGGTGTTGTGGCCTTAAATCAGAGCACTTGTGATGCGGTGGTGGTCTAGTGGTTGGAACACTTCCAGTGACAGCCATGTTCGATACTCAAGACATGACTGGAGGCAATTCGATGCCATCAAGGGAAGTATGTTGGCCATCCATCCCGTGCTGGCATATGATAGCCCAGCCATGGGCCCCTACATCTCAACTGAAGTAATATTGGACTGTCTGGTACCGCTGCAGATGTTGTGCCACTGTTTACCTGATGGCCACGAAACAGACTCGTACAACACTCGATGAAAAGAGCGTACTTTTCAGTGAGGTTATGTCGAGCAATCTTACCGAAATCAGTGTGGAACTACGTACAGTGATGCTGGCATGCAATATATATCTATCTATCTATCTATCTATCTATCTATCTATCTATCTATCTATATATATATATGTGTGTGTGTGTGTGTGTGTGTGTGTGTGTGTGTGTGTGTGTGTGTGTGTGTGTGTGTGTGTTATGTTTTAAAATCAGCCCTCAAGATTCTAGTAAAACAATACAAATAAATGCACTATAGCTCCTGGGTAAATAGAACCTTAAGAACAATACCGAATTTATATCAGAATCTTATTTAATTAGCGTTTTCTTTATACCCGTGTTTCCTAAGTTATTTTTGTCATTATTTAAGGGGCTTCACAACCAGAAGTGCGAAATTCAGCATGTGGTGCTGTATTTATAAACTATCTTAAACTGAAATTGTGCACGATATTGCCTATCAACACGTTGGCTTTTCCTCACACAGCTACCCAGCACTTGACAAATTAGAGAAAATCTTGAAGTCAGAAATATGTGAAAAAGGACTATTTGTGACAGCAGTAATTGTTGACAGATTATGGTTTAAATTGGTTAGGATGCTTTATAAATACGACCCATGTTATAATTTTCGTCTACTGCCAATGCCAAGCCTGACTGCGTAATTCTGTCAAACAAAGCAAGCAAGATGGTCGCCGGCGTGAGGACTCTGCCCGTCATCCTGCTGTCAGCCTTCACATTCACCATTCTGGTACGACGGCTTCACATTTTTTATTTATTTTTTTATTTTTTTTTTTACACTTGCGTGGAGTGAGGAAGTGTATTGTACCAACAGGTCTTGTACGGGTATTGTATTGCTGAGTATACTTGTGTATCTTTTTGTCTGACTGTCTGTATACCTATGAACTATGTATTGTCAAACGATATTCATCCATTTAGACGAAAAATGGTAAAAGGGCTGAAAATCAATGAAAAGATTATTTGATTTGTGAAAAAAATTTCGAAGATCAAGGTCATAGGGCAAGATTTAACTCAAGCAACTTCATCCGATTCAGACCTAACTTAGTGGAAGTGTTGAGGATCAGGCAAGGATGAAGTTAGTTGAGTTTATCAGTGAAAGGTCAAGGTGGCAGGGCAAAACCGGTGATCCCTGAAACACTTTTATTCAATGTGACCCAAACTTAGTGGAAGGGTCTAGGGTCAGCCAAGGATGAAATGATTCAGTCTCAAGAACAATAGGTCAGAGGTCAAGGTCACAGGGTAAGGTCAGTGATTCACTCCTCAGGCAAATTATAGGGAGTTGGTTACACTGAATGTTTTATTGATTGTATTCAGGTTTTACGCATAATCAGCTACGATTTTGTGTTATACCTCTTCCCATAACCCTTTTCGGAATTTATAGTCTCTCTCTCTCTCTCTCTGCGACTCAAGGCAGCAAGTGGCGGGTGTTATGTTTTTAGCGGCGCCTGTCTATGTGTGTGTTAACAAAATAGCTCAAACAGTTTTTGTCCAATTATAGCAAACTTGGTGGAAGGGTGGAGAGACAGCCCATACAAAAACCTGTTGATTTGAAGAACATTAGGTCTGAGATTAAGTCCACAGAGTAAGTCAAACGATCCAGCAACACCAACATAGTTTTATTTTATTTTATTTATTTATTTAATTTTTTTTTTACCAAACTTGGTGTAAAGATTTGGGGAAATGAAAGCGTAAGTGATTCAGTTTTGGGAAAATTTAGTCAAAGGTCAAGGTCGCAGGATGAGGGCAAGGTCAATTTGTCGACATGTGATTTTAATTGCTAAAATAACTCAAACCGTTTTAGTTTACCTTTAGTCAAACTTGGTGGAAAGGTTGAGGGTCAGTCATGGAGTAAACCTATCGTTTTTTGTAGAATAATAGCTCAAAGGTCAAGGTCAACTTAAAGTTTTTTTTCCGATTTAACCTAGACTTTGTGCAACGGTCGAGGATAAGAGAATAATAAAAGAAATTTGAGAATAAAAAGTCAGGGGTAAAGATCACAGGGAAATATCAAAAGCCAGGGTTATCAGACAAGGTCAACACAAACAGTATTGATTTGATTGGACTGAACTTAGTGGAAGGATTAAGGGTCAGGTAAGAACAAAGGAATTAAATTTTGTGAATAATCAATCAAAGGTCAAGGTCATAAGACAAGGCCAAAATTCGATATGTGTGTCTGTGTAGGTCATGCAGTAAATAACTAGAACAGTTTTGATTTGATTTGGATAAAACCTTGTGGATGAGTTGAGGATCACCCAAAAGGTTGATCTATTTTTTTTTTTTAATACCTATAAATCAATGGTCAAGGTCACATGCCAAGGTCAACTTCAACAGTTTTTAATGCGATGTGGACTAAACTCTGCGGAAGGGTTCAGGTTGCTACAAGACTAAGGAGAGTCGGTTTTCAGAACAACCAGTCAAGGATCAAGGCCACAAGGAAAGATAAAAAATCAAGATCGCTGGACAGTCGACTCAAACAGTTTAGACCTGATCCCAGCCAAAGTTAGTGGAAGGGTTAACGGTTAGGCAAGAATGAAGGAATTCGATGTCAAATATTCGGCTCTTAGACCAGTTGATGGTTGCGGGTGTTGCACTCTCCTAATGTTCCTTCTTCTTTTTTTTTTTTCATTGTTTAACCAGATTGGGATTATTTTTAGTCCCTTCTTGTATTATTTTGACCGTATTGATATGTTAAAAAAAAGAGAGAGAAAAAAGACTTCACTAAACGATGGATATACCTCTGCAACAACCACAGATGCAAATGCGGTGGTACTCCCAGGCCTTGGTCATGTCTACTGCAGCGTGGGACACAGTGGGATACCCGACAACACCAATTTAGTGTTAGCACGGATGGGGTACTTGTTATTTTATTGTTGTTGGTAGCAGATGATCGTGCGTGTGTGTGTGTGTGTGTGTGTGTGGAATGGGGAGGGGAGGATGATAACTGGCAGAATTACCGATGATTTTAATTCATACTGTCACCTTATCAACTTCCTCAAACTTTATTACAAAATCCTTTCTCTTACTGAAATGTTTCTAGTAAGTATGTAAGATATTGACTGCATATATTTTGGTAATTTCATTCCTTTATTATAAGTAAAAATTGGTTTGCCGAAATAAGGTGGGCGTATTATAACTCCACGCCCTCCTCCCCCCGTTATTTTATTTTTTTTTTTTACAGAAGAATATAATTGTCAGGAAACTACAAATAAAACAAAAAAGTCTTCTCCCCCCCAGAGAGTTATTATTATTATTATTATTATTATTATTATTATTATTATTTTCTTCCAGTTGCTTCAAAGTCGAGATCTTATTATCAGTCGCCTGTGCTGGGAGCGGCCACACGATCCAGCCTGCCCTGCATATACGTCCCTTCCTATTGACAATGGTGACACCAGTACTAACGGCACTAACCATGATACTTACACTACTAACAACACTACTAACGCTACTAACATCACGTACGGGGCTACTTACGCTACTTACATCATTACTAACGCTGCTAACATAACGTACGGGCCTACTTACGCTACCAACATCACCACTAAATCTACTGATATCAGTTACCGGGCTACTTACGCTACCAACATCACTAACCAAATCACTCACACTATTTACAACATTCCTAATGTTACCAATGAAGTGGAAATGCGCTTGCCATCACTACCATCAACACCACAGCTACCACAATCACCACAGTTCTCACAGTCACCATCACACTCGCCACCACCACCAACACTACACTCACTCACCCAGCAAGCCGTGCACACCCACATAGTGCCTGGGGTGCTGATACTCTTCGCTACCTTCGTCTTCACCGCAACACTGGCGTCGCAGGTCACAGGCTACTGGATTGACAGGTAGGGACACAGGCTGCAGGGTGGTCCAGTAATTGCACTCGCCAGTCTTGTGTTGTAGGGACGGCTGAGTGTGGTTTCGAGAGGAGCGAAGATATTCTTTGGCTGCTTCCTGAAATTGGTAAGCAACCATAAAATCAATGGACAGATATAATGACAACAATGACAACAGCAACAACAACAACAACAACGATGGTGATGATGATGATGATAATAATAATAATAACTAGAAAGCATTCAAAGAGCGCATACCTCCGCCAATGCTATTGCCATTGAGAAGGATCCGGATCCGTGGATATTGTGTGGAATACATGGGATCCGGATCCTCCCCCAAATTTAATCAATTGTTCCTTGACCCATGGCCCACTCTTCCACAAAATTTTATTGAAATTCATTGAGAACTTTTGGGGATATTGTGGCAGATACTCCGGATCTGGATCCGGATCCTCCCCCAAATTTAATCAGTTCTTTCTTGGCCCATGGCCTACCCTTCCACAAGATTTCATTGAAATTCAATGAGAACTTTTGGAGATATTGTGTTGACAAACAAACAGAAAAACGTAGGTGATAACATAACCTCCTCCAACTTCATTGGTGGAGGTAATAAAGGATTATGTGAGGTATAAAGTGATACAGGATGGACACTGGTAACACTGCTGGAGCCTTCCCAGCAACACACGACATTTGGATGGCGTAATACAGTATGTGTACACCGTCTGTCTGAGTAACGGAAGTGCATTTTCAATCCCTTTATTCTAATTTAAACAGTATATCAAAGGGCATTACACTGCAGCAAAGGTAATAAATCCCGGACCTCTCCACACAGGGGGCGTAGCTACGAGCTGCTGTTGGTGAGTGTGGGCGGACGTTTGGTGTGGGCGGCGTGTGTTAGCGTGCTGGCAGCCTTCCCCGTCCACCCCACCCAGACGCTACCCGTCCTGATCGTGGGCGTGGTTGTGAGCGGGAGTACGGGCGATTTGGTCATAATTAAGGTAAAGAGAGAGAGAGAGAGAGAGAGAGAGAGAAAGGATTAATCCCCGAGCTAGACCTCATCAGATCATATAGCCCTGCTAGGATTACAGAAGAGCGCTACCCCTCCCAGCACAGCAGCCACCGGGCGGGGCGCGAACTCGCAACCTCACGATTACGAGCCCGAAACCCTACCACTGAGCTACCGCGCTCCCCAGAGAGAGAGAGAGAGAGGGTGGGGGGACAACCAGTATCTCCTCCAGTTACCCCTGAAATTGCTGTTTTCCGTTCCTCTGCTGTCGATGATGTGCCTAGTATACTGTTGTACTTCGCTCTGTTTTCTCACTTTTACATTTTCATCAGATTCTTTTCATGATGGATCTGATAGTGATGAGCGACTGCCTTATCCTTGTTAGGGTAGGAGACTTTATTGTATCTGGACCGCTGTGAGTAAGTGGTCGTGTTGATGGCTGCCCATTACCAGGTACACGGATCCAGCGTCACTCGTCTCTGTCCACCCTTTGTGGGTTGGTAGGTAAGATGAGTATCTAGGGTAACACCTACGGGAAGGCAACTTTGGTAATCTGGATGATGTAGTGACCTTGTATCTCAGGATACAGGCTAAGTTACGGCAATGAGAAAGTAGGATTAGATGAGGATGAGGATTAGTGTTGCAGTTGTTGTTAATACTGTTTTATTTTCAGAGTGTTGTGGTGCGTCGTGTTTCGGAGGGTGTGCACAGCTGGGTACAGCAGGGATGGCTGGGTGGTGTGGAGGCTTGTGTGGCTATAGGGGTGCTGGGGGCATACCTCACCCACCACTACCTCGCACTACACAAACTCGTACCAGACACTACCATTGCTATAGGTATGTATGGTCAGTGGAGTACCTGAGGGGGCGGGGGGGGCCGTTTGAAACGGCCCCCCGGGCCCCCAATTAAGGGGGGCCCCTAAAAGTCCTAAAAATTTATAAGCTAATTTATATATATATATATATATATATATATATATATATATATATATATATATATATATATATATATATATATATATATATCATCCCGACAATTCCGGCTGAGATATTAGATAAGTTTTGAGAATGAGGGGGGCTAGGTTCTTTGCGGGGCCCCCCTCCAGGAGGGGGGGGGCCCTCAAAGAACCTAGCCCCCCTGGGGGCCCCAGCAAAGAACCTAGCCCCCCGTGCACCCAAATCTCTAGGTACGCCCCTGTGTATGGTGGGGCATACCTCACCCACCATTACCTCAAACTACACAGACACCTACCAGACACTACCATCGCTATAGGCATGTATGGTGGAGGCATACCTCACCCACCATTACCTCACACTACACAGATATCTACCAGACACTACCATCGCTATAGGTATGTATGGTGGGGGCATACTTAGCACACCACTACCTCACACTACACGGACACCTACCGGTACCAGACACAACCACTGCTATAGGTAGTATGGTAGGGACATACTTAACGCACCACTACCTATAATTACTTCTATTGAATAAAAAAGTCGCCAATAGTGGATTCTTTCCCAAATCAATCTCTTAAGAAATGACGTACGTATACAAATTAACTGTCTTCTGTAAGGGAAATTGTGATTTTTAAAAACTGAATGGAATAGGATGTATCAAAGTTTCACGTAACCGCCTAATAGCTGTTCAGTATGTCACGTATGGCAGCCAGGCTCACCGAGGGCTGACGTATAATACCTTTTTTCTTGCATGGACCTGCTTCTCCCATGGACCTACTTTCCACGATGCACATATATTCGTCACTGTACCACTTCTCCCTCCAATGGCCTTACGTGGAATGAGGCAACAGGAATCTACGAAGATTTCCATACCTGGGAGGACTTCTTAGTAATATAGAATGTTTAGGCTGTAACTCGTGTACTGTAGCTCAAAAGCTGTTCTCAATGTAGGAGACACCCCCGGCTGTTCCTGTTTTGGTACGTAACATGCTGGTGAACGACTTTTCTTTTTTGGATTTATGACTGATGAAGAAAGAAAGAAAGCAAAGTTTACAGTTTAACGATCCGATTTCGCGACTCCTACGCAGGCTAACGAGTCTTCGCAGGTAGCTTTGCACTTAAACACTGAAGGTCTTTTAGTCTGCATGCATAAAGCTGGGATTCACAAGCGTTTTCGTGAGCGAACGCCAATGCCTGATGTACCGTGCGTTACGTCATCGGAAGTCATCGCTACCCCGCTTAATAATACATAATATATAGCAGTTTAATAATCCGGCATATACCGCATTTTCGCGATATTTTAGGCTTAATCCGCGCTTTGCATTTTGACTTAAGTCTCGGTAACACAGCAAAAACACTCATTAGCCTCCGATCAGCTCACCTCTGTAAACATTCTGATCAGCTGATATTTACATACAGTGCTCATGTCTAAAATGCATCCACAGATATTTCTAGCATGTGTGTATATAATCATCAGTCATTGCAAGTCACATATTCATAAGGTAACCAGAAAAAAAAAAAGTGAAAACGACACTTTCAACAGATGAGGTGAATACAAAATGTATCCCATTAAAAAATTTCACCCAGATTACGTAGGGTGGGTAAATTTGCAGTTCTGGACAGTCAAGGTTATTCTCTTGGTTCTTCTTATCTTATGTTCTTGATTTCTTGTCTTTGTTTGCATTTGACTTCAAACCTCTGCCCACTACCTCGAGTCTGCATTAGGGGTGGCTCGACTTAATTCAAGTCTGGCTAAAGCGAATCCTAAGTCCACTTTCAGTCCGTGCACTGCAGAAACGGAACGTACTCTTGTCTTAAAGGCAGGCTCAAGCCTAGGCCTCGCAAAAATGCGGCAGTGTCATAAATGCAATCCATCTTCGTAGTAAAAAGTCATACATAAAATAAAGCAAAATGATAGGGAGAAGTATGAAAATAAATACCTTGGGAACAGGTGCTATGACGCCTCTTATACTATTTGTTATAATCCCTGTCTCTTTGCCACAGGGAACCAGGTGCTGTGTGTGCTTACCGTAATCTACGTCATTCTTCTCGTGCCCGATGACGCCACTGCCACAGCCGCAGCCAGAGCTAGAGCCTCAGCAAGACCCACAGCCAGAGCAGTGTCCTCAGTTACACACGCGGCCACAGCCACCATCACAGCCAACGCCTCAGCCACAGACGTCACAGCCACCATCACAGCCAACGCCTCAGCCGCAGACGTCACAGCCACCAACACAGCCAACGCCTCAGCCACAGATGCAGACCACATCACAGCCAACGCCACAGCCATAGACGTCACAGACTCCATCACAGCCAAGGCCTCAGCCACGGACGTCACAGCCACAGTCACAGCCTTAGACGTCACACACTCCATCGCAGCCAACGTCACAGTCATACCAGAGTCCACAGCCACGGCCACCATCATCACCACAGACATTAACTCCACCTTAGACACAGCCACAGTAACAGCTGCTTCCAGAGCCCTTATTACAACCACTGCCACCCTCACAGCCAACGCCACAGCCACAGACATAGACGCCACCGCAGCCACAGACGCAGAATTAGATTTCGCAACAGACACAGCCACAGAAGGAGTTGCGTCCACTGCCCTTATCCCAGCCAAAGCCACAGACACCACCACACCCACACACACTACCACAGCCACAGACATCACCACAACCACAGCCACCACCACACCCACACACACTACCACAGCCACAGACACCACCACAACCACAGACACCACCCCACCCACAGCCACCACCACACCCACACACACTACCACAGCCACAGACACCACAGACACCACCACAACCACAGACACTACCACAGCCACAGTAACAGCTGCTTCCAGAGCCCTTATTACAACCACTGCCACCCTCACAGCCAACGCCACAGCCACAGACATAGACGCCACCGCAGCCACAGACGCAGAATTAGATTTCGCAACAGACACAGCCACAGAAGGAGTTGCGTCCACTGCCCTTATCCCAGCCAAAGCCACAGACACCACCACACCCACACACACTACCACAGCCACAGACATCACCACAACCACAGCCACCACCACACCCACACACACTACCACAGCCACAGACACCACCACAACCACAGACACCACCCCACCCACAGCCACCACCACACCCACACACACTACCACAGCCACAGACACCACAGACACCACCACAACCACAGACACTACCACAGCCACAGACACTACGGACACCACCACAACCACAGACACTACCACAGCCACAGACACTACCACAGCCACAGACACCACCACAGCCTTAGACACAACCACAGCCGTAGACACCACCACAAGCACCACAGCCACAGCCACCACCACAGCCACAGCCACCACCACACCCACAGACACTACCACAGCCACAGTCACCACCACAGGCACAGACACCACCACAGACACCACAGCCACAGCCACCACCACAGACACCACAGCCACAGCCACCACCACAGACACCACAGCCACGGTCACCACCACAGACACCACAGCCACAGCCACCACCACAGCCACAGACACCACCACAGCCACAGACACCACCACAGCCACAGACACCACCACAGTCACAGACACCACCACAGCCACAGACACCACCACAGCATGCCCCTCGCTCTCCTCCACCACCTCCCTCTCCCCCTCCTCCTCTTCCTGTCCACCTCATCTTCCACCCCTCACCATCCCTCTCCCTTCCTCCCTCCCTCCTCCCTCCATCCTGATTACTCCCCCTCCTCCTCTCTCCCTTTCCCCCACCTCCCTCCCCTCCTCTTCCTCCGTCTTCCTCTCCTCCTCCATCTCTCCCTTCTCATCCCTTTTCACCTCCCCCTCCGCCCCTCCCTCCCCTACCCTCCTCTCTCCTCTCTCCACCTCCTCTCTTCCTCCCTCCTTCCCCCGCGCAACTCTCCCTCCCTCCCTTTCCCATTTGGTGAAGAGGTGGAGGAAGGAGAAGAAGGAGGAGGAGGAGGAGGAGGGGGAGGGGAGGGAGTTACTGAGAGGTATGGAGGGGGAGGAAGATTGGGAGGGAGAGGTAATTTTTCCCTCCTCCTTTTCCTCCCTCCCTCCCACCTCCTTCTCCTCCTCCTCTCCCTCCCCTCCTCCCTCCCCCTCCCCTCCCCTCACTCCCTATTTCACTCCCCCTACCGACATCCTCTATCCCCTCCCAGACCACTACCATAACTACCAACATTCTGACCACAACTACCAACATTCTGATCACAATTACCAACATTCTGTTCAAGACTACCAACATTCCCACCCCATCTACCAACATCTAGGCTTCAACAACCAACATTCAGAAATCAACTACCAACATTCAGGTCCCAACAACCACAATTCCGACCTTAGCAACCACGATTCCGAAGACGTTAGCTACCACAACTACCAACAATCACCGGAACAATTCTACCACATCTACTACGAGTCACAGGACCACAACTACCAACATTCAGACCCCAGCAACCAACATTTAAGACTCGATAACCAACATTCTGAACCAGACTACCAACATTCTGACTCCAGCTACCAACATTCTGGTCACAAGCATCGTTTAGAGAGCAATAACCAACATTCAGAGCTCACTAACCAATATTCAGAGCTCACTAACCAACATTCAGAGCTCACTAACCAACATTCAGAGCTCAATAACCAACATTCAGGGCTCATTAACCAACATTCAGAGCTCATTAACCAACATTCAGGGCTCACTAACCAACATTCAGAGCTCACTAACCAACATTCAGAGCTCACTAATCAACATTCAGAGCTCAATAACCAACATTTAGAGCTCAATAACCAACATTCAGAGCTCATTAACCAACATTCAGTGGACAATATCGATGGTGGTTGTTTCCGGGAGGTGGTTGTGTCATTGTCCGATAGTGGTAGCGATGGTGGTAGTTGTGGTGAGCAGGATAGTGGTAGCAGTAATGGTGGTGGTGTTAATAGTGGTGGTGATGGTGGTACTTGGAGGGTTGCTGGTAGTGTAGATGGTGGTAGCTGTGAGGATGATGGTAGTTATGGTGGTAGTTGTGGTGATAGTGGTAGTTGTGGTGGTGAGTGTAGTAGTACTGGATCTAATGTTGGTAGTATTAGGGATAGTAATGATAGTAGTTGTGGTAATGGAGTTGGTAGTGGAGATGTTAAGGATGGTGGTAGTTGTGGTAGCGAAGGTGGCAGTTGCGATAAAGACCATGTTTTTACTTGTGATGATGGTGGTAATTGTGGTAGCGATGGTGGTAGTAGTGGTAATGTTCATCCCAGTGTTGGTTGTTACAGCGATGGTGGTATGAATGTTGGTAGTTGTGGCAGGCAAGAAGCTCCACCACATAACCCTACCACATTTATAAACATTTTGGTAGGCGATGGTGATAGCGGAAGAGGTGATAGTGGTGGTAGTTGTGGTAGCTATACCGATGGTGGTAGTGACGGCAGTAGGGATGCCAATAATGGTGGTAGTTGTGGTAATGTTGGTAGAGACACTGTGAATTATCATAGGCATAGCGATGGTGGTAGTTGTGGTGGCGATGGTGGTAGCTACATTATTAATTATGGCAGTGATGATGGAGATGGTGGTAGTTTTGGTAGCGATGGTGGTAGTTGTGGTGGCGATGGTGGTAACTCTATCATCGATTGTGGTAGTGATGTTGGAAACGGTGGTAGGTTTGGTAGCGATGGCGGTAGTGAGGATGGTGGTAGTTTTGGTGGCGATGGTGGTAGCTGTATAATCATCTGTGGTAGTGATGTTGGAGATGGTGGTAGTTGTGGTGGCAATGATGGTAGTGAGGAGAGTGGTAGCGATAGTGGCAGTGACGATGGTGGTAGCGATAGTGGTAGTGAGGATGGTGGTTGTTGTGGTAGCTGTGTTGGTAGTTGTAGGCATGGTGGTAGAGAGGTGGGTGAGCATCTGTGTCAACCACTATCAACCACAATTCGGCGCCGGGACCCTGGAGCCAGACCGATGTTGGTAGCTGTACTGGTTGCTAGCTTCTGCCACTTCTTCGCCGTTGCAGGTAATTGTGGTAGTTGTGGTGGTTGTGGTAGTTGTGATGGTTGTGGTGGTTGTGCTGGTTGTGGTAGCTGTGGTGGTTGTGGTAGTTGTGGTGATTGTGGTTGTGGTGGTTGTGGTAGTTGTGGTGGTTGTGGTAATTGTGGTGGTTGTGGTGGTTGTGGTAGTTGTGGTGGTTGTGGTAGTTGTGGTGATTGTGGTTGTGGTGATTGTGGTAGTTGTGGTTGTTGTTGTTGTGGTTGTTGTGATAATTGTGGTTGTTGTGGTGATTGTAGTAGTTGTGGTGGTTGTGATAGTTGTGGTTGTTGTTGTGGTTGTGGTAGTTGTGGTAGTTGTGGTTGTTGTGGTGGTTGTGGTGGTTGTGATAGTTTTGGTGGTTGTGGCAGCTGTGGTGGTTGTGGTAATTGTGGTGGTTGTGGTAGTTGTATCTGCGGTGGTTAATTTAGTTGTGATTGTGGTAGTATTGGTAGTTGTGGTGGTTGTGATAGTTAATAAGGTCGTGCAGGTTGTGGTAATTGTAGTTGTGGTAGCTGTAACTGTGGTAGCTGTGGTGTTTGTGGTACTCGTCATAGCTGTGGTAGTTGTGGTTGTGGTTGTTTTTGTAGTTGTGGTAGCTGTTGTGGTGGTTGTGAAAGTTGAGGCAGTTGTGGTTGTTGTTGTGGTTGTGGTGATTGTGGTAGTTGTGGGAATTGTGGTGGTTTTGGTACCTGTGGTGGTTGTAGTAGTTGTGGTGGTTGAAGCTGTGGTGGTTGTGGTAGTACTAGCTGTAGTGGTCGTGTGATGATTGTGGCAGTTGTAGTGGTTGTAGGTGTTGTGGTAGTTGTGGTAGTTATTGTGGTAGTTTTGGCAGTAGTAGTAGTAGTAGTTGTAGTAGTAGTAGTAGTTGTAGAAGTAGTAATAGTAGTATTAGTAGTAGTATTAGTATTAGCATTAGTAGTAGTAGTAGTAGTAGCAGTAGTAGTAGTTGTGGTAAATGTGGTAGTAGTGGGTTAGGGTGAGTTACTGATAAATAGAAGAGAGAGTATGGATATAAATAGGGTGGAGTAAATAGAGTATGGATATAAATAGAGTGGTGTAAATAGCGTATGGATATAAATAGTGTGGTGTAAATAGAGTATGGATATAAATAGGGTGGTGTAAATAGCGTATGGATATAAACAGTGTGGTGTAAATAGAGTATGGATATTAATAGCATGGTGTAAATAGCGTTCTCAGTGATTTTGGTGATTTGAAACCCTTCTTCCCTAACGACATAGGTTCGTATTCTCGTCAGTTAAGGAAGCTCCCTAGCACCTTTTCCATAGCGATTTGTTTTTGGAAACGGCTGGTTAATGTGTATGTTGTTTATGCTGAAAATGGTGGTACTGGAATGGATTAAAAGACACAAGAGAGGATAGTAAGGAGTAATATGCAAAATAAATCGCTTAGGGAAAGGCGTTTGGGAGCTGGGCCTTATTCAACACATATTTCAATCATCTGTGTTATAGATGCAAAATATTTTTATAATAAAGCATGTGCAATAACATACAACAGAATGATATAATGTTATGTACAAAATAAATCGCTAAGGAGGAGGTTGTACGAGGTTTACGATGCAAGTTACAATGCCGCCTACTGTGAGTGATGTACAGCCAGCAAGAAGTGAAGCGATCGAGGTAAACCTGTTTGAGGAAATTTATGAAGACTTTGACGTATATTATTGTAGTAAATGATGATGCTTTTTCTTGCTTGGTTTTCATCCCACATAAGTTAAACAAAAGCTATGATATATTTCGTCAGATAGAAAAAGTCCTTGAAGTTAGAAGCCAATCCTGTCAGATTAGAGGTAACGTGATTTTCCAGCCCCAGCGGTAAGTTATTCCGCAGCACATCTTCCTTAGCGATTACACTCAGTATCCCACGTATGTTACTGATACGAATTACGTCAAAATTAGAACCATAGAAATGATATACTACTAGAGAATGTTAAGGTGTAATATGAAATAAATTGCTAAGGATGAGGTGCTACACATACTCCCATGCCTCCTACTAAATGGTCGTCAGTACCGTTACTGTATGAGTTCCTGTCCTAATACAGCTGAGTACTGGGTGACGCCGCTGTACCTGGAGACCAAGATGGCGTGGAGCGTTGATGACAGCAATGTGTACTTGGTGTGGCGTGGTGGAGGGGAGGCGTTTGGTGTGGGTGTGATTCTGCCGCTGTTTTCCCGCATTGTCAAGCCCCGTCCCGCCCTCATTGGCCTGGTGGGCGGTGTGTCCTCCTTGGCGGCGTTGACCTCACTCGGATCACTGCCAGCGTCATCGCGAGTCGTCCCGCTAGGTTAGCAACTTGGTTTATATTTTTTCACTCCATGTGATAAAGGATTTGTAAGATAAAAATAGCTTGATAAAGTGAAATATTAAAGTAATAGTATCGAAAACACTATTAACAATGGATAACAGTAGTAATAGTAAGGTGAGGAAGAGGGACGCCATCTCGCGGTCTCACCCAAGTCCATGCAAATCCGTTAATCCCAGTCCTTCATGTATGCAACAGGTCAACTCCGGAACTGCCTTGGTCTGTTATTCCTACTGCCTATGATCTCTAGTCTTTTAAACGCAGTGTGTCCAGACATCTCGAAATGAAGGGATCTTGACCCTATTTTGTTTGTTTTTTCTTTGAGGGCTTCGAGCCCTTTGTTCCTTCTTCTTTGCATTATATATATATATATATATATATATATATATATATATATATATATATATATATATATATATAGTGTGTGTGTGTGTGTGTGTGTGTGTGTGTGTGTGTGTGTGTGTGTGTGTAATGCTCAAACATAAGCTGCCTACCATAGACTATACTTCGTTTTTTTTTATTGACATGTTGATGATGATTGGCTGAATGCAACATGTCCGAAAAACATTTACTAACCCAAATTTCCCCCTCAGGTATTTGTTGTCAGTTAACGATGCTAGATTATGAAGTAATGTTGCATTCAGCCAATAATCACCAGTCTGTCAAGTGCATCTTCGCCTCAATAAAAAAAAAAACGGAGTATAGTTGGCCTACTGGAGTTAGCCTATCTTCTTATTATCTTATAATATCTATTTATGCTTGTACATCAAATTGTTAACTATTTCATATCTTCCTCAAGGGGTCAGGCTTCACAGTTTTGACAACTGACAGCACTCCAAGGTAATGTAGGTAGGCTAGTGCATGCTTACTGCCGTAGTAGCCTACAGTATAAGTTCTGTACATTCACAGCGGTATTATACTTGCCCTAATGGGGGTCTTAGAATATCGGTAAATACAACCTCTTGAAAATTCTGATGAAATATGTATTAAGCGTACTAGAACATTGATGAAATCAGGTAAAGTTCCCCTAAACGAATATTAAAATGACTGTAAATATATGGGAGTTTGCAACACACTGCACTGGGAACCCTATGTCGCCAAGATCAAGGTCTCTTATCCTTGGCTAAGGTGTCATGTGTCAACGAGTTGCCAACTACCTTGAAATACCATAATATTTGTTGACAAAATACATAACCTGAAATACGATATACGCATTTCCACCCATTTTTCGGTATTATGACAACGATATTGCACATTTACAGATCCAGGCTGAAAGTTTTGATTAATAAAAATATTTGGAAGCTTAGCTTTGAAGAGGTGCTGATGTCTGGTTGCTTCTCCACCAAAAATTCAGAAGTGTTTACAGTGTTCTTCATTAATGCACGACAAACCACAGTATAATTAATTTAATTGGTGGTAGGCTACATAGATATAAAATGCTTCATATTCTGACCTTCTTTTGCAATTTAATTACGTGCTCACTTTCAGGAGCTCTTGACGTGACGTCATGTTCACTCCTGCCATTTCCGTAACGTCATCTTGCGGACTGCGGACGTTTCATACCCGCCTACATTTCGCTAATATGCTCACGAGTCAGACTATTCAGTTTAGAGAAGAACTCTGAGGATGACTGACTTGGAAGGTGACTTAGGTATGCTGATCGGTAGTGATTTAAAGTTTTCCAAATAGTGCATCGAAATAGAGAAAAGGGCCCGGAAATTGCTAGGCTATGTCCGTAGACACTTTCGCTAAAGGAATAGAGTGTTCTTACACTGCTACACTCTATAACTCCTTAATATGGAAGAGTCTGGAGTATGTTGTACATTTCTGGTCAAGAAATAGATCGACTTAAAAGAGTTCAAGTTACAGCCACTAAACTTGTTCCATCCACAAGGAGATGTTACGGTACCATAATCCCCTGAGGGTTCTGGAACTGTTTTCATCAGAAACTCATAAACTACGAGGTCTGCTTGCTGAGGTGTTTATAATACTGAATGAGGTTGACAATCTTGACCATAAAAAGTTGTGTAGTCTCCAATAGAACTCAACATGAAGCCATGGTTGGAAGCTGGAGATGAAAAGATTTAACACCAACTTTTGCCAAAACTTCTTCACGTATAAGATATGCTCCAGACTCCCCATCGACATTGTTAATAGTGCAGTAGGGCAGTTGAAAAGAAACCTCGACAGGATCTTTCTCCCACTTTTCTTCTCTCTCTCTCTCTCTCTCTCTCTCTCTCTCTCTCTCTCTCTCTCTCTCTCTCTCTCTCTCACACACACACTTTTCCCTCCTTTCTCACAGTGCCAGTTTTGGGGTGCCTGAGTCTTCTCCAGCAGGTAGCAGCCATGGCCGTCACCTCGCGTCTCGTCCCATTCCACCACTTGGGTACGTAGAGAGAGAGAGAGAGAGAGAGAGAGAGAGAGAGAGAGAGAGAGAGAGAGAGTGTGTGTGTGTGTGTGTGTGTGTGTGTCCAGTGTAGATTAACAATACTTTTGCAGGCGTAGTAGCAGTAACAGTAGTAGCAGCAGCAATAGTAGTAGTAGTAGTAGTAGTAGTAGTGATGGTGATGGTGGCCGTAATAGTTGTAGTAGTTGTTGCTGTTGTTAGGCCTGTCGCTTAACAACATTTGAACTTAAAGCCGGTGGATTGCACGTTGAAACTGCCCTTCTGCATCCACCAACGTCCTTTCGAGGGATAGGGAAGATGCTCAGGAAGGTTTGTATGACTGGGCAGAAAAGCTGTTGCCCAGATATAACAAAACCAACCCTTGAACGTGTCCCTAAAATGCCTTATATATGTCCATTTTTGGTGTTCCGTACAGGTCGCGTGGTGGTGATTTTGTGGTGTGTGGCGTGCGTTGTCATTTTTTTTTTCTCTTGCAAGTCGTGTGGTGGTGATGGTGTGGTGCGTGGTGTGTGTGGTGTGTGTGTGGGTGGGTGGGTGACGTGGTGTGTGGGGTGTGTTGTCATTTTTTTTTCTCTTGCAAGTCGTGTGGTGGTGATGGTGTGGTGAGTGGTGTGTGTGGTGTGTGTGTGGGTGGGTGGGTGACGTGGTGTGTGGGGTGTATTGTCATTTTTTTTCTCTTGCAGGTCGTGTGGTGATCATGGTGTGGTGCGTGGGGTGTGTGGGGTGTGTGTGTGGGTGGGTGACGGCAGGGCACCTCTTCCTGGCCCTCCTAACCCACTCTATGCCGGGCGTCACCCTACTCATCATTGGACTTATCACATTCGTACCCACACTTATATTCGGGTCAGTCCCTTACCATTAAATTGTCAAAAATATGATGATGATGATGATGATGATGATGGTGATGATGATGATGATGATTCTTTCCTCCAGGGCACTATATTTCTCCATGGGTCTACGCGAGCAGTATCTGGCAACTCGATCTCGTGCCTCTCAACCGTGATGCTCCTCTATCAGGCGGAGAAGGACACCGAGAACGAAGTGGAGGGATGACAACATGGAGGAGTATGTGAGCAATGGCCGCATCGTTACACCTCTTCCCTTGCGATTAATTCCGCATAGTGCATCTTAATATCTTTTCGTATGTTATTAATGAAAATCGTTTCGATATTCAAGTAATATAAAGTACTGTCGTACGCGGGTTATATCGTTACTCCAGGGGGTAAAGCAGTCTTCGTAGCACCGTTTCCTTGTCTGTTTATCCTGCAGAGTAGCGTATATCTCGGTATCCTCTTGTGTGATATTTATACTTCCTAGAATTACAGCTCGGAAAAAAAAAAAAAGGATGGAAAGATAAAATGGGGTACAGGAAATTAAACAGGATCAGACCTATGATTTTTTCCAGGCTGTTGCAAAGAGTACTGTGATGTATCTTTTGCATGAGGTAAAGATAGGGTTAAAAAAGCAAGAACGAGTAGGCCTACATGAGATGAGGAAAGACATGCATCTCTCCCACCCTGTGTATTGGTGGGAAGAAGATGAAGATGATGGTAATGATGATGTTGTTGTTGTTGTTGTTGTAGATGATGATGATGATACTGAATATGTTAGGGAAGGACGCCAAAGATACTGATATTAATATCGGTTTGAGAGTTACTGCTTGTATATACATCTTTAACATTACGGTTTTTTAATAAGAAATATCAAATTCCCTTGCAAGCATTTTCCATACGCTACAATAACTTACTGAAGAAAAGGGTGACACCAAAACACCACCAAAAACAATCATAACGTCCACAGAAGTGACATTATATAACTGTAGCAGTCAATGTTCTCAGCTTCGGTCCCGTAATGTATTTTGAAAGTTTGTTCCAAGTACTTACAGACGATTTTTTTTCACTTAAGGATAGTTTTTTTTTTTCTTTTTTTCACCTGGAGGGGCTAGATGTATATTTCATTAACTACTACTCTATGTGTTGTGCTAAAGCCATATTGAATCGTGTGGCAGCAGCAGTGGGGGTAAAATATAAGTGATGTCCACGGGCTAATGGAATTACGAAACTGGGTAGATTTTCAGGAGGAAGTTTGAAAGCATATATGATACTTCATAACTAAGGCAACACACACACACACACACACACACACACACACACACACACACACACACACATTTTACTGTGATGGAAGTAACTTAATCATAAAATAATTAGTAACTTTTGAAATCAAGATTGTTGTTTCAGACCTTCCACCAACTAGATAATATACCGATACATAGGAACTACATACAGTATGCGTAGCTATATACATACATACATATATATATATATATATATATATATATATATATATATATATATATATATATATATATATATATATATATATATATATATATATATATATACTAAGTTATAAGTAAAAATTAAAAATAAATGATTGACTCAAAGTCTGCCTCTTCCTATTTAACCTTGTAAGTGTAACTGTCCAGTGTGTCTGTTTCTATTGATGTTTATCTGTAAGTCTTTATATTCCTGTTTATCTGTGTAGGGTTGGGGTGGGATGGGGTATGGGTAAGGCAGGAGGGGTGGGTAGGGTTGGGGTGGGATGAGGTATGGGTAAGGCAGGAGGGGTGGGTAGGGTTGGGGTGGGATGAGGTATGGGTAAGGCAGGAGGGGTGGGTAGGGTTGGAGTGGGATGGGGTATGGGTAAGGCAGGAGGGGTGGGTGGGGATGCGGTGGGATGAGGTATGGGTAAGGCAGGAGGGGTGGGTAGGGTTGGGGTGGGATGGGGTATGAGTAAGGCAGGAGGGGTGGCTGGGGTTGGGGTGGGATGAGGTATGGGTAAGGCAGGAGGGGTGGGTAGGGTTGGGGTGGGATGGGGTATGGGTAAGGCAGGAGGGGTGGCTGGGGTTGGGGTGGGATGAGGTATGGGTAAGGCAGGAGGGGTGGGTAGGGTTGGAGTGGGATGGGGTATGGGTAAGGCAGGAGGGGTGGGTGGGGTTGGGGTGGGATGAGGTATGGGTAAGGCAGGAGGGGTGGGTAGGGTTGGAGTGGGATGGGGTATGGGTAAGGCAGGAGGGGTGGGTGGGGTTGGGGTGGGATGAGGTATGGGTAAGGCAGGAGGGGTGGGTAGGGTTGGAGTGGGATGGGGTATGGGTAAGGCAGGAGGGGTGGGTGGGGTTGGGGTGGGATGAGGTATGGGTAAGGCAGGAGGGGTGGGTAGGATTGGAGAGTGGGATGGGGTATGGGTAAGGCAGGAGGGGTGGGTAGGGTTGGAGTGGGATGGGGTATGGGTAAGGCAGGAGGGGTGGGTGGGGTTGGGGTGGGATGAGGTATGGGTAAGGCAGGAGGGGTGGGTAGGGTTGGAGTGGGATGGGGCATGGGTAAGGCAGGAGGGGTGGGTAGGGTTGGAGTGGGATGGGGTATGGGTAAGGCAGGAGGGGTGGGTAGGGTTGGAGTGGGATGAGGAGTGGGTAAGGCAGGAGGGGTGGGTAGGGTTGGAGTGGGATGAGGAATGGGTAAGGCAGGAGGGGTAGGTAGGGCTGGGGTGGGACTGGATATGGGTAAGTGAGGAGGGGTGGGTGGGGTTGGGGTGGGATGGGGTATGGGTAAGGCAGCAGGGGTGGATGGGGTTGAGGTGGCATGGGGTATGGGTAAGGGAGGGGAGGTGGGTAGGGTTGGGGTGGGATGGGGTATGGGTAAGGCAGGAGGGGTGGGTAGGGTTGGGGTGGGATGGGGTATGGGTAAGGCAGGAGGGGTGGGTAGGGTTGAGGTGGGATGGGGTATGGGTAAGGGAGGAGGGGTGGGTAGGGTTGGGGTGGGATGGGGTATGGGTAAGGCAGGAGGGGTGGGTAGGGTTGGGGTGGGATGGGGTATGGGTAAGGGAGGAGGGGTGGGTAGGGTTGGGGTGGGATGAGGTATGGGTAAGGCAGGAGGGGTGGGTAGGGTTGGGGTGGGATGGGGTATGGGTAAGGGAGGAGGGGTGGGTAGGGTTGGGGTGGGATGGGGTATGGGTAAGGCAGGAGGGTTGGGTAGGGTTGGGGTGGGATGGGGTATGGGTAAGGGAGGAGGGGTGGGCAGGGTTGGGGTGGGTGGGGTTGGGTGGGAATAATAGCTGTGTGACAATGTTCTGAAAACCTCTTCCTTTGCGATTTATTTTGGACATTAAGCTTCAGTATTACCCTGTATGTTACTGGTGGAACTATGTTTATATTAAAGCGGTAAAAGTCACATACATACAGGAGAATGATGTAGTCAAATATACACCAAAAATCGCTAAAGAAGAGGCGCAACGAAACCTCCTGCGCCACCTAAAATACGATCCTTTTGTTTTTGCATAAATGATAAACATGGCAGATTCTGAACTGCATTTCCCTTGCCCTTGTTGCAGAAAGATACATCCTACGATCATTTTGTTCTCGTGACCAGGGCAGCAGCCAGGGTGGTGTTGTGGGGGTAGGCGTGAATGTTGGCTGTTGTTAGTCTTGAGTGCAGTGCATCTGCTTGGAAGGTATTGTAACAATGTCTAGATTAGTAAGACATGAAAATCAAGTGTTAAATACTGAAGGAAACAACCCAGAAAAAGTCCATTAATAGCTGACTGAGTGTATATATATATATATATATATATATATATATATATATATATATATATATATATATATATATATATATATATATATATATATATATATATATGAGATTGTAGTATTAGCGGGGGATTTAAATGGTCATGTAGGTGAAGCAGCTCAAGGATAGGAAGGAGTACATGGGGGATGTGCATATGGTACGAGAAATGAGGAAGGGAATAGGATATACTCGAGTTTGGGGAGGCAATGAACATGATTGTGTGCAACATACATTTTAGGAAATGAGAGTAGGTTGATTACGTACGAGTTTTGGGGAAATAGCAGCCAGATAGACTATCCCCTGGTCAATAGGGCTGATAGGAGGCTGGTGAGCTTGTTCAATTTATAGGGAGCGAGAAGTGTGCAGCAACACAAGTTACTGATATGTGACATGGTGCTAAAGGAGCGGGTGTTGAAAAAGAGGACCTATGCACCTAGGAGGAAAATGTGAATGTTGAAAAACCAAGCAGTAAGGAATGCTGTCTATAGCGAGATGAGCAGAGTGGTGGCTGAACATGGAGACGTGGAAGGACGTATTAATGAACAGTACAGAGCCCTCAAGACCAACCACTTGAGAGTTACTGATGCAGTATGTGGATGGACAAGAGGCCCACCAAGACATAAAATAACTTGATGGTGGGATGAGGGTGTAGAAGCTGCAGTTAAGGAGAAACGAAGGCTTTTCCGGGAATGGAAGAAGGCTGGTAACAAGAGGAATACTTGGCTGCCATGCGTAGGGCTACAAAAGAGGTTGACAGAACGAAGTCGGAGTCGCGGAGACTTTTATTTGATAACCTAAAACGTGTGGAAGAGAAAAACACGATTTCTCAGGTTGTAAATCAGATGAAGAGGGAGACTAAGGATATCATAGGTGAGCAGTGTGTGAAGAATAATGAAGGAAGGGTTGTGGTGAACAGTGGGGATATTAAGAACGCATGGAGAGAGCATAACAGCCGGTTGTTTTGAGGAGTTTGACTGGGACAGGGAAGATTTGGAGCCTGCAGATCCAGTGTTTGGCCCTTGCCTTTGATTGACGCTGCTACTGTGAGCGGGGTAATAGGCAGGATGCAGGTGGGGATGGCAGCAGGTGTGTCTGGGTTGCCTGCTGAAATGTTGAAAGCCTCAGGAGATATAGGAGTAAAGTTAGTCACAGACCTGCACGATTATATGAGTGTATTGTCCCAGATGATTGGCTGAAGAGTGTAAATGTGTACAAGCGGAAGGGTGATGCCTTGGAAAGAGGAAATTATAGGGGCACAAACTTTTAGACCAGATAACGAAGGAAATGGAGAGTTCTGCAAGGTGTGATTATAAAAAAAGTGAATATTAATAAGATACAGTTTGGGTTTAGGCCAGGCGAAGGGACCACTGATGCCACGACAGCTTCAGGAAAAATATTTAGGAAAGAAAAGGGAACTGTACTCTGTTTTTATTGATTTGGAGAATGCCTTTGGCACAGTCTCTAGAGAGGTTGTGAAGTGGGCAATGAGAAAGCTTGGGATCAAGGAGTGGCTGGTTGGAATCATTTATGGCCATGTATGTGGGTGCTCACCCCCAGGTAAAGGTGAATGGAGAGTTGAGTGATGTGTATTCCGAGAATGTTGGTGTGCGTCAGGGGTCAGTCTTGAGCCCCTTGTTGTTTATCATGGTACTTGAATCCCTCTCACGTGACTTCAGAAATGGACTCCCGTGGGAGGTGTAATGCTGATGATTTGGTATTGATTACAGAGAATAAAAGGGAGGCAGAGGAAAGATTTATGAAGTGGAGAGACGGTATGGTACACAAGGGCTTAAATGTGTATGCAGATAAAACAAATGTGATGGTATCTAGGGCTGGGAGCGGTACTGTCAAAAAAGAGGAAGAGTGGCCATGTGTGATCTGTCACAAGGGCGTGGGAAGTAATTCCATCTTGTGCTGCGTTTGTGGTAAGTGGGTGCATAAGAGATGTAGTGGTATTAGAGGTAGACTGCAAGATAATGCCGATTTCATGTGTGCGGTGTGTCGGGGAGAGCTTGTAGATATTGCCAGGCGTGAAAGGATTGAACTTGCTGGTGAGTCTCTTGAATGTGTGGAAGAGTTTTGTTATTTGGGAGACATGTTATGTGTTCAAAGTGGGTCAGGAGCTAGCTCTGTGACTAGAGTGAGGAGTGGTTGGAAGAAGTTCAGGGAGCTGTTGCCTCTCCTGACACTGAGATGGCTCTCCCTCCATACTAAGGGATCTTTGTATGAGCATGTGTAAGGAGTGTAATGCTGTATGGTAGAGACAAGCAGTAAAGAAAGAGGATATTCGCAGGTTCAAATGTACAGAAATGGCGATGATAAGATGGATGTGCAGTGCGTCCTTGAGTGCAAGGCCTGGGGGGGCTAGGTTTATGATGAAGAGTTGAGTTGTAGGATGGAAGTGGAGTTTATTGGTGCTGTGATGAGGAGAGGTAGCTTGAGATGGTTTGGGCATGTGGAGAGGATGGGGTATGATAACTGAGTGCAGAAAGTGAGAAGTGTCAATGTTGGGGGTAGCGTAGTGAGAGGCAGACCGAAAAATACCTGGGACGAGGTCAATGAGTGTGCCCGCAGGGTTAAGGGACTAACTTGGGATGCTGCCAGAGATCGAGCAGCATGGAGAGCGTTCATTAGGTGACCAAGGACGACGCATGCGTGCATGTTGGAGCCTTCAAAAACGAAAACGATATATATATATATATATATATATATATATATATATATATATATATATATATATATATATATATATATATATGTATATATATATATATAGACTACATGCCCTTCCTTGCTGATACATTAAATGATTTTACACTTCATGAAGGAGTGGGCAGCAGGACCCGTATACCTCATGGCTACTCATCCTTGTAATAATATTAAGATTTGTTTATTTGCTTGTTTGGGGAGGAACAGGAGATATACCGTAGGAAGGTATTGCACTATCTTATTCTCTCTGTGACAAGGAATCAATTGTGAATCTCTTTCAATCGTGACCCAGCAGAACCCCAGCTTCCTTCATGAACCTTACCCTGATGCACAGGACTTATTTGTTTACAGCCCTTCGCATAGTAAGTTGCTGTGTGTGGGCGGGGTATGGAGGAGGGAGGACAGGATGAGACATTCTGGCAGGATTGGTGTGGGGATGTAGAAAGACAAGAACAGAAGGCTCCCTTTACAAGAGGCATGGATAGCAAAGACTCCAAATTTATCATTATGCCCTTGTCCTGCACTGCCACAGGCTCCAACAGCAGTAGTTCATTATAGGAAGGACGTCGCTCAGTGAACCGTTCTTCGTAGGGTCAGCCTTTCAGTGTACAACAGATCAACTCAGGTGTCTAAATAACACAAGCTTCTCACATTGTTTATTTTCCAAGTAATTACACTGTATGCTTGCCACTACACTTCACTGATTTCACAAGTATCGCTACACTAACTTTGCAAGGCCACGAGTAAAACTAACCTGACTAAAACTCCTCTGTTCTCCTCCCCATCCTTTTATAATCTTGCTTGATGCTCGAATGTTCTAGTTCACACTCCTAGCAACAACGGTTTTCTATGTCGGAGACATCCAACATATTCCAGAGCTGTCTTACATTACGTAGCACTCTAAATGCTTAATCACACAAGCTGAAGTTAAATTTGAAAATTACATAATCATCCCAATAAAAAACATTATAGAGAAAACGAATAAAAATTAATGTATAACTGTACAAAATACCTCTGCTCACAACAGCAGGCTATCTGGCAACTCTGACTCGTAACTGAAAAGGCACGAAACATCGGGAATTTTCCACTAGCTCTCCTGCTTCTCAACATTACCCCCTCCCTAATCTTTGTACCTCAGTCAATCTTTCCTGAAGATGCTTCACATAGCTGGAGGCGTCTGTAGGCAGCTCTTCAACAGGTAGTCTCCCCATTAACAGATCAACTGGCAATCGTAACTCATTGTCCAGCATCAGTTTTGCTGGGATGTATCCGATAGACTCATGGAATGCAGACCGATATGCCATCAGCAACGCAGGTAATTTCTGGTCCCATTCCATCTGTCCCTATACACAGCACTTGGCCAGTTCATGTCCCATGGTCCTGTTGAATTTCTCAACCATCCCATCTCACTGTGGCCTTAGTGAGGTCATCCTGGTTTTCTTGATCCCCAGTAACTTGCAGCACTCACGGAACACAGCAGACTCCAACTTTCTACCCTGGTCTGAATCTAGCTCTTGTGGTATCCCAGAACGACAGAAGAGCTGATGAACCAACATCTGAGCAACAGTCATGGCCTCTTGATTGGGGATGGCATAGGCTTCTGGCAACACATATTGGTTTCTTCTTTCAGTGAGTGACAGAGGTCCGGCAATGTCCACTGTGACTCTTTCCATTGGCGCACCCACTTGGTACAGCTGAAGAGGGGCACAACCACATATCTTGGGGCCCTTCTTGGCGCAGCATACATTACAGTCCCGACACCATTCTTCAACATCCTGATGCATGCCAGTCCAGTAAAACCTCTGTCGCAGCTGACTTAGAGCTTTCTTTACTCTCAGATACCCACTAGTGATTTGGTTATGAGATTTTTCTAAGAGCTCAGACCTCATTTTCTTAGGAACTACCAGTTACCAATACTTGCTGAGGCCATCGGGTGTCTCCCACTGATGTAGTCCATTGTTCAAACGGAGAAGGTCCCACTGACTCCAGGAGTTCTTAGTTGCAGGGCTGAGCCCAGAAACCTCTTCTCAAAATAGCAGCACTGTACTCCGCTGCAGCCACTCTAGCACTGGTTGTAAATCTGCATCAGCCATCTACATCCTCATCAGGTCTTCTGCAGCTGACACAGGCCCTGTTACTGCAGTACGGCTGCACTTCTTGCTAGGATATCCATTCCTACTACAATGCATGCCATTTATTCTTCCATCTATGCACACACTATTAATCGAAGTTCTCTTGCATTTTCTCAGTTGTGGGGCTTCTTGAGAAAAACTGGCTGGTTGTTGTCCCATACCACCAACCTTTACTGGTTTTCCCACTTCTTTCTCGTCTTCTGCAGCCTTCTTTTTATTATCTTTCCCCTTTGGACAGTCATAATTGATATGTCCCTGCACCTCACCGCATGCCCAACCCCTTTTTGTTGCAATTTTAGGTTTCCTTGCACTGTTCTGTTCTTGCTCCTTCTTCCATCTGTAACAGTCCACCTTCTTGTGTCCTGGCTTCCCTCAGAACCAGCAATCTCCTCCGATCTTCTCCTGTTCCCTCTTCCACTTCTAGAAGTCCTCTTTCCTATATCCTAGCGTTTTACAGAACCAGCAACTTCCATCAGATTTCTCTGCTTCACATACCTGCCCCTTTCTTGCCTTCAGTCTTGCACTATGACCTGCCTGCAACTGGACATACTGGACCTGACATAGGAATCAGATTGCAGAGCCCTGGCTAGTAATTCTTAAATGATTCTTGGCTGTGCCTGCTTCACTTGCACTTTCAGCTCTGCACTCTCAGGAACATCAATGAACTGGTCCCTCAGAAGAATAGCCAAAAGGTTAGGTACTGCTCCAGGGTACGCCTTGTATGCTAGACTCCCCAGGTCATCAGCAAGCTGTTGAAAGGATTTGCCCCGAGCCCATACGCAGGTCCAGAATCTTGCTTTGTAAACCTCAGTCTAGTGCACGGTCCCGTACCTGTGCTACAGCACTTCTACTGGGGACTGATAACTGTTCCTCTCCTCCACTGACATATGGCCAAGAATATCCACTGCAGCACCCTTGAGGCTAGCAGCAACCTGCACTGCCCTCTGCATATCATCCCAACCATTGTGATCGGCAAGTAACTCAAACTGCACACGGTAAGCTTCCGAAGATACTTTGCCATCAAAATTCAGAGGTTTCTTTTTAACTGGACTCCTATTATAGCCACGCACTTCACTGGTTTGGGGCCTAAAAACTGGGGCACCATAATTAAGTTCAGGACACAAAACTTCTACATTCTGATTACTCAGCCCTGTAAAGCTACCTTTAGATGCTTAGGCTTCCTCAAGATTCACCATACACTTTCCATTTTTTCATATGCTCCCTGTATACACTAACCTGAGGCTAAGATTTCTCTACAGCCTTCATTCTCTCACTAATTATTTCTAACTGGTGATTTACATGCAGTTTGCACTCCGTCTTTTGGAGTGTTTCCTGTTTATATCTCACCATTTGCTAACACTGCGTGACACTCATTAATTTTCCCTTGGGGATCATTAATAACCCCAGGAGTCATTTGCGACAAAAATGTCATAAAAGAAGTGTTAGCAAATTATGAGATATAAACAGAAAACACGACAAAAGAGTTTTTGCATTCCAGGTGGCATCTGGTAAATATTATCCCCCCTTCCCCCTCCTCTCTCTCTCTCTCTCTCTCGTGTTCAGGTGGTGTTGAAGAATACATGCACTTATTCAACCATAAAGGCGCATGAAATACCCACCCGAGGATGAGACCCCGGGGGAGGGCGTGACACCCACCCCAAGAGGAGACCACGGGAAGGTGCACAGGGGCACACTGGCCCACGTCCCCTGCTACCATAATATGGTAGCAGGGGACGTGGGGTATATTATACCCTTCTTCCACCCAGCCAGACCAGCCAGAAGTGCATCGCCCAGGTGCATTACCCTCCGACAAGGACAGCACTCACCAGACTCGGGGTGGGACTTGTTTGTATAGTCCCACGTAGGCCTTTGGCAGTAGAGTCCACCAGACCGGCCATCACAAGAGGAGGAGAGACCACCGGTCCTCTTAGACCTACACACCCCAGCGGGAGCAGCGGTGCAGTAGAGTCCACCGGACCTGCTGTAGAGGGAGAGTCCACCGGACCCCCCTCTTCTGCCACCCATCTTTGAGAGCAGGGGCTTCGGAACGTCCACCAGACTTCCCCCACCTTCAGTCCCAGGGAAGGGAGTGGAGCCGTGGTAGAGTCCACCAGACCTGCCACAGAGGGGGAATCCACTGGATACCCCTCAGCTGTGACTTTCCCCCGGCAGCAGGACAGCAGTAGAGTCCACCCTGCAGCAGGAGTCAGAAAGTCCTTCGGACTTCTTCCTTCTGCTGTCCCCAGGACGGGTGGTGCCCCGGCAGAGTCCACCAGACCTTTCGGGGGAAGGGAGAGTCCAACGGACTTCCTTCCTCCACTACCCCGGGATGGAGCCTGGGTAGAGTCCACCGGATCTACCAGGTGGAAGAAGAGTCCACCGGACCTCCGTCCTCTGCCCTGGCGTGGAGTTCTGGCGGAGTCCATCGGACCTGCCAAGCCAAGGGAGAGACCACTGGTCATCCCTCCTCCACTACCCCGGAGGCTCCCTGTGAGGGCAATGTCCATGGCTTGGCCCATCCCTCCAGAGGCCGAGCGAGATGCCCCTCACGCTCCTCCTGTACCACAAATGGTGGAGATTGCCCTCCTACAGGACTCCTGTTGGAGAGTGTCTGGAGCGGACCTGTCATGAGCCTGGGTGTCCTGTCCCTGCAGCCGAGCCCCCAATGCCCCCAGCAGCTGTTGGACTCCCTGAGAGTGAGCGGCCACAGACGACCCCTGACAGCCTCCCCCTCCTGGCGAGGCCGCAGCCCCCGAACCTTGAGGGGCGCCCTGAAGACCCCAGGCCCGGCCCAGCCCGGACCCTCCACCAGGACTCCCACCACAGCCAAGGGCAGGCGCTGAGCCGCGCGCCTACTAGCTCTATTTGGCCCCAGTCCCGAGGGCCACCACACCCCTAAGGCCCCCACCAGGAGAGGGCCTCCCATCACTCCGCCCTCCAGTCAGGACACCTGAGTGTGCAGCCCGAGACCAGCGCCTCTCCCGAGAGCGCACCCCTGACGGTCCCCCTCCCACACCTGGCCGCCACCTGCACCTACCTGTGATATAAACTCTGTGAAATCCTTGTGTCTCATATATAGTGTGGTCTGTGTTCTGTGTTGTGCAAGTCCACTGTATATTTATAAGATAATATACATGTAAGACTGGTTAGGTTGTTTGAGCCCTATTCCTTGGTTGCATGCTCTGTCCCGGTCCTGAACAAAAGAACCCAAGTCCATGCCCATATCCTGAGTTCAAGAAGAACCCAGAATACGCTGCGTGACAGCGTACACGCTGACCGAGCAAATCAAAATCGTTTTGCTCATCATAACCTCACATGGTCACAACACTATGCTATGAACAGGAAAAGAAAAATGCAGACTAAATAGATCTTATCCCAGCTTCGGATTTACATACTGAATACAGATAAGATCACTGGATAAATATATAAATACAAGGAAAGTACAAATTCAAACGGCTAGCAATGAAAATCGTTTTCTGTCTTCATTGAAGGAGAAACTATTATATCATGGAAACTTTACACCTGTTCCTTCTAACTTGCCATAATGAAACCGACTAGAGTGTATGAACACATTTTCAATAAAGAGACAATGGTATATATATAAGTATTCTTCTAAAAACTTACTTTTTTGATGGATGCAAGAATTTCGCTTCGGAATTTTTCCTTTGATGAGTAGCTGTCACAGGTATACATATTTTTATTTCCAAGACAAAATTAGGATTTCGTAAACAGTAGATGAGGGTTTGTAGTATTGTGTCCGAGGTGATGAGCCGAGGTAGTTGAGGTGCGGCAACAGCTACTGCATTTGTCGCTAGACGTCGCCATCTTGCGACGAAGTGTTCATCAGAGTCGGGCTTCCGCCAATTTTCTTGGGAGTCTCATCACTCCCAAGACTCCCTTGCTTTTTTTACTACACCACCACCTTCTCCAACTCTTATAGCCTGTGTTCGACCAGGATACAGAGCATTTTTATCTGTTTGTGTGACATAATGGCCTGCTAAACTGTCCAAGATGTTTTGCGTGGGACAAGTGACCAGGGGCTCAGTCTCCGGCGTGTATGGAACCTTCCCCCGCCATGGACAAGAAGGCTGCTCTCAGGTTGGCTCAGCCGCCCAGTAAAGGTGGCACTGAACCTTCCGTTAAAGGTCAGTCTCTCAAAATAATTGTTAGTTCAATGAAAGTCCATTTTTCCATGATGGCGCAACCTATCTCGTGACCAAAACACCTACACCCTCCACTATTTTTTCAAGTATCTCAGTTATTCATCCTTGACACTTGCCCATTAATTACCGAGACTCACTTTTTAACATGAGGTGAATAGGGGAAATGATGGGGAGGTTGGGTAGTGAGTGTTGGGGGAGTATTTTAAAAGAGTTGGGCATTTGTAGTTGTGGGTACATCTGGCAACGAAGCGAGTTGCCAGTGGGAGGATGAATTTGTTTATCTTCATTCATACCTTCCTTCATTACTTCTTTTCCCATTTCCTACTTATCTACTTTCCTTATTTCTACCAGCCTTCCAACCCCCTGTCTATTATCTTTAAGGTATTTATTTATTACCATCTCATATTTACTGTACCCTTCTTTCCTGTTTACTTTCATATGTACATTCCCTGTTCCATAACATTCATTTTCATACTTTCCAAACTCCTTTCCCCTTGTCTTAGAATCTTTCCTCTTTACCTTCCTCTTCCCTCCCATTTACCATCCATCTTTCAGAATTTTGTTTTACTTATGGCAGGCAGAGGGTTTGCAGTTCTCAGTGGTTCCAATGGGTTCCTTTCATCAGCAGCAACAACCTTTTCATTTAGCATTTCCTCTGGAAATCAGTAACTGAGATGCGGGCGTTCTAAAAATGTACGGGCAAGATGTCTTTGTGGAGGAGACGAGGTTGACGAACCCAAACCACCACTCTCTCCTGAAGGCAGGTGGCTGTAGTGGCTTCTCCAGGTTAGGTCTAGTGTTGATCTGGATGGTTAATATGGGAGCATAGCCATTCGTTAGGAACCTTTATTTTTATTTTTATTTTTATTTTTTTTAAATATAGGTATATATTAATGTAATTCCATCAGTTCTGGATGAGACAGCTTTGCAGGAAGTGAGAGCTAAAATCAAAAGCTTCACACACATGCACACACACAAAAAAAGAAAAGCTTTTTATCCTTAAATTTATGTTTGCTTGAAAGATGAAATTTACCCATCTTTCCTCTTTCCTTCCTACTTGCTTGCTTAAAATTCTTTCATCCTGCATATCTTCTTTTCCATCTTACCTTCTCTCCTGCTTACCAACTGTTCTTCCAACTTTCTTCCTTCTAGATATCTACTTTTTGCTGTCTTACCATCTCATATGTAAGCTTTCTTTTCATACAGCTGGCGTTTTGAATGTTTAGCTTGTTTTTCCACATATAATTCTTCTTACCTGCATACCTTCCAACTTAAAGACTTATGGTGCTTATCAGCCTGTAACCCTACTTATTTTTGTACTTACCTACCTTCCTGCTTGAAAACCTACTTACAGTACCTACCTATCTTCTTTTCTGTAAACCAATTTATCTACCTACTTATAAATCTGCATACTATACCCACCTGCCTTCCTAATTTTTCAAATCTGCAGTGTATATACTTCATACACCGCTCGCTGGTGCAGTGGTAACGCTCTCGCTTGCCAACTGGTGGACGGGAGTTCGCGCCTCGCTCAGGTTGCGAAAAGTTTCACTGACGAAGTGGGTGGTTACTGTCCCCCTTGAGCAAGGGGACGGGTGTGTGGGTGTGTGAAGGTCACAGCCTTGCCCCTAGATCGGACTATATGAGCTCTCAGCTCCCTTCCGGGAGGGTAAAAGTTGACGATCACGACCATCAAGTGATCCTGACCGACCCGGTGGATACCTACGTACCTACTTTCTGTTATAAACCTAATGTACTGCCGAAAAAGACTTGGGACGAGCTCCTACTGGAACCTTAGGGCTAACGGCTGCTAGAGATTGATCAGCATGGAGAGTGCCATTATGTAGCCAAGGTCAACATATGCATGCACATTGGAGTCTTGTTAAACAAAACAAAATTGAAGTGCAATGTTGTACTGGCATACTTCTCATTTTTAGCCCATACTGAACTGGATGATGAATTTATGATTTTTCACTTGTTTTTGTGTGCTTCGTTCAGTACAGGTATTTGTTCATTTCCATCAGAAATTACCAGTTTAAGATCCCCTTCCCCAGAAATGAGTAAATTACAAGCCATTTTAGGCATTAACTTAACCAAACCAAGACTCTGAGCAGCTCAGTCTTAACCAAAACAAATTTCAACCTTAACTTAGTTATCAGCCTTGCATTCCTGGAAACAGGCAGAAATGGGAGAGTACTTGTTGTTCACAGCGGTGATTGCCTCAAGTAAAATCATTTGACTCTTCTGGCTGCCAGCTGGCTAAATTTTAAAAATTATCATATCCATAATTATTTATTTATGATGGGAGTACCATGGAAGTAAAAATGTTTGCACAGATGTGATTTAACTGTAAAACCCTCCCAAAAATAACAGGATTGATTATGGACTGAAACAAGAAAAATCCCCTGCCACTCTACTACTTGTCCTGTTTAAACTGCTTTCCTTCTGACATGTCAACTTTACCTGTCTGCATTTCATCCAGTTTACCAATTTAATGTCTGCAGTTCATTGACGTGGCAAAGATTTTTGATATTTTGTGACATATTTCTCATACAGTATCACTTTGGCAGAATAAGACCATGCTGCAACTCTGTATCCTATCCATAATATTGAATTTTTTCATAGTTTTATACTGTAGGCTACTTTTTGACCAACCTACATCCATCGCAAATTGACTTAGGACCTACCGGTACTCACACAATAGCTATGGGAGAGTTATCTGTCTTTGCTTTGTGTTTCCACCTCTGCCAAGTGAATTTTTTGGGCAAGAAGTAACTGGCAAATCCTCTGGTGTTTGCAGGAGGTGGTAAAACACTCAGCATGTCAGTGCTTGCCCAGAAGTGAGAGTAGGAGTATATGTTCCCATTGTTCCGAGCTTGCACCTCCCTCTTTTTTCGTATGCATAACTGTTTGCCCTGTTATTTTCCTAGAGTCGAGTTGTCATGTCTGGAAAGTACTGCTCAAGGGATGAGAGGGTCCGTATCATTACATGGAGGCAAGATAATGTCCCAATCAACACGATTTGTGAACGTACTGGACGCGCAAAGTCAACTCTCCTGCAGATTCTTGCTGCAGTGCACGGCTTGCCACCTGACGTCGTACCAGGGTGGTGGAAAGAGGAGGACTTCCAGAGGTACAGATATGCTTCTAGAGAGGGAAGTTTATCAAGAATCCTCGACTGACAGCAGCAGTAATAAAGAGAATGCATCCCCAGCTGTTACGTCTCAATTCGAACTATCCAGCAATGCTTGCAGAAAGAACTGGGTTTGCCAAGTTGCACCGCAGGCAAGAAACTGCTTTTCACTGACTGCATGAAGAAGCAGCGCATTCAGTTTGCCAAGAAATATACACACTGGACATTGGATGAGTGGAAAATAGTTATGTTTTCTGATGAAATCACATTTCATGTGTTCCAGGTGTGTTCTGCCAAGGTTCGTCGCCCCGCATCCCATAGTCGATATGACCCTGCTTACACGGTGCTGACTGTTAAGCACCCACAGTTAGTAATGGTATGGGGGTGTTTCTCAGGTGAAATGGGAAGGGGAGGCCTCTGCTTTCTTTCTAAGAACTTGATGATGAATGGTGGCCGGTACATTCAAGTTCTGAAAGATCATTTGTTAAACATTTTTGCTATTCATGGGTGAGACTCTTTCATGCATGATTCAGCTCCATGTCGCAAGTCAAGAAAGGTGGCAAAATGGCTTCAGGATAATCGAATTGAGGTTCTCAACTGGCCTGGCAACAGTCCGGATCTAAATCCGATAGAAAATTGCTGGGCAAAGATGAAGAAAATCATGGCAGAGATGAAGACACCCAATCTGGACAACCTTATGACTGAACTGACAAATGTTTGGTTCAAAGAAATGTCCTTAGATTACTTTAGATATCTAAGTGATTCCATGCCAAAATGCATCCAACTGGTCCTGAAAAACAAGGGAAACGTCTCTATCTATCTATCTATCTATTGCCAGACGCCTCAATCCCGTTTGGGGTGGCCACAAACAAATCGCCTCCAAGTCGCCCTGTCCCCCACCATTTCACTCCCCTGCTCCCAACTCACACCCCCCTCTCTCATATACCTCTCCATCTCATCCTCGGCCTCCCCCTCCCTCTTTCCCCCTCCACCTCACTCACATACACTCTCTTCGTCAGTCTTTGACCCTCCATCCTCTCCACATGGCCAAACCACCTCAGTGTGTTCCTCATAACACTTCCTATCACATCCACATCAACACCACAACGCTCCTTTATATCCTCATTTGTCAGCCTGTCTCTCCATGTGACTCCACAGCTCCTCTTAAATAACTCATTTCCACGGCTCTCACTCTTGACTTGTGTCCTTCCAACAACGTCCAAGCTTCACTTCCATACGTTAGAGTTGGTATCACAATACTGTCATGTAGTAACTTTTTCACTTCCATGCTCACTTCCCTGTTTCTTATCACTGCTTTCAAAGAACCAGCAACCTTTCTTCCCTGCTGTACCCTTTCAAGCACTTCACCCTCCAAACCTCCATCCTTACTCATCACACTACCCAAGTACTTAAACATACTCACATTTTCCAATTCCTCACCATCCAACCTTGCTGTACATTCACTGACTTCACCTCTCTCAAAGACCATCACTTTACTCCTCCCTACATTCACCTTTAGATTCTGTTTCTTACACACTCTCTCAAACTCATCCACCAAGCCTTGCAGCTCCCCTTCGTCTTCACTCAACAACACAGTATCATCTGCAAACAACAGTACAGGGAGTTTCCAAACACTATCCTCTCTCACCAGGGCCACTCCAACATCCACTACCCTACCTTGTACCTCTTTTATTACCCCATCCATGTACAGATTGAACAACCATGGAGACATGACACATCCCTGTTTCAACCCAACTTTCAAAGAGAAAAATTCACTTAGTTCACCATCCACACGCACTGTAGCCTTAGTACCATCATACATACTCTTCACAGCATTCAACAACTTCCCATCTATACCATATAGTCTTAATACTTTCCACAATCCTTGTCTATCCACCCTGTCATATGCTTTCTCCAAATCCATGAAAGCCTCATACAACTTCTTTCCCTTCTCTAGAAACTTTTCCACTAAAGATCTGAGAATGAATATCTGATCTACACAACCTCTTCCCTTCCTAAAGCCTCCCTGTTCTTCTCCAACTAATTTCTCTGTTCTTTCTCTAACTCTGTCAATAAGTATCCTACCATATACTTTTCCTATTATACTAAGAAGACAAATGCCCCTATGATTACCACACACTTCTTTTTCCCCTTTTCCTTTGTACAAGGGAATAATTATACCTGACTTCCAATCCTCCAGGACTCTACCTTCCTCCCAGGCCAATCTGCACATTTTCCACATCCATTCTACTACTATCTCTCCCCCATGCTTCAGCATTTCACCACACACTCCATCAATTCCAGGGGCTTTCCCTGATTTAACTTTCTTCATTGCTTCCACAACTTCTATCCTACTGATTTCTTCCTGTCTTCTCACCTCCCTCATCCTTCCAGCCAATCCCCAGCCACTTATACTCGCATTACTTCCATCCTCCACGTTCAACAATTCCTTAAAGTGTTCTCTCCATCTGCTCACTTTTTCTCCCATCTCCACTAGTAATCTACCATTTTTATCTTTCACTCTCCTGCTAACTCCACTTCCACCCTGTCTTACTCTTTTCACCTCTTTCCAGAACATTTTCTTACAGTCCCTCCACTTTACACTCAAATTCCTTCCAAATTCCTCATCCACTCTCTTCTTACTCTCTCTTACTAATCTTTTCACCTCTCTCTTTCTTTCTACATATAACTCTCTCTTCCGCCTCTCAACTTCTTCCACGCCCCTATTTCTCATCCATTCATTGTATGCTTTCTTCTTTTGTGCTACAGCCCGTTTCACCTCTTCAGTCCACCGGATCTAAATCCGATAGAAAATTGCTGGGCAAAGATGAAGAAAATCATGGCAGAGATGAAGACACCCAATCTGGACAACCTTATGACTGAACTGACAAATGTTTGGTTCAAAGAAATGTCCTTAGATTACTTTAGATATCTAAGTGATTCCATGCCAAAATGCATCCAACTGGTCCTGAAAAACAAGGGAAACGTCTCTATCTATCTATCTATCTATCTATTGCCAGACGCCTCAATCCCTTTCGGGGTGGCCACAAACAAATCGCCTCCACATCGCCCTGTCCCCTGCCAATTCACTGCCCTGCTCCCAACTCACACCCCCCTCTCTCATATACCTCTCCACCCCCCTCTCTCATATACCTCTCCACCCCATCCCATTATCTCATCCTCGGCCTCCCCCTCCACCTCACTTACATACACTCTCTTCGTCAGTCTTTCACCCTCCATCCTCTCTACATGGCCAAACCACCTTAGTGTATTCCTCCTAACGCTTCCTATCACATCCACATCACAACGCTCCTTTATATCCTCATTTGTCAGCCTGTCTCTCCATGTGACTCCACAGGCTCCTCTTAAATAGCTAATTTCCACTGCTCTCACTCTTGACTTGTGTCCTTCCAGCAGTGTCCAAGCTTCACTTCCATACGTTAGAGTTGGTATCACAATACTGTCATGTAGTAACTTTTTCACTTCATGCTCACTTCCCTGCTTCTTATCACTGCCCTCAAGGAACCAGCAACCTTTCTTGCCTGCTGTACCCTTTCAAGCACTTCACCCTCCAAACCTCCATCCTTACTCATCACACTACCCAAGTACTTAAACATACTCACATTTTCCAACTCCTCACCATCCAACCTTGCTCTACATTCACTGACTTCACCTCTCTCAAAGACCATCACTTTACTCCTCCCTGCATTCACCTCTAGATTCTGTTTCTTACACAGTCTCCGAAACTCATCCACCAAGCCTTGCAGCTCCCCTTCGTCTTCACACAACAACACAGTATCATCTGCAAACAACAGTACAGGGAGTTTCCAAACACTACCCTCTCTCACCAGGGCCACTCCAACATCCACTACTCTACCTTGTACCTCTTTTATTACCCCATCCTTGTACAGATTGAACAACCATGGAGACATGACACATCCCTGTTTCAACCTAACCTTCAAAGAGAAAAATTCACTCAGTTCACCATCCACATGCACTGCAGCCTTAGCACCATCATACATACTCTTCACAGCATTCAACATCTTCCCATCTACTCCATATATTCTTAATACATTCCACAATCCTTGTCTGTCCACCCTGTCATATGCTTTCTCCAAATCCATGAAAGCCTCATACAACTTCTTTCCCTTCTCTAGAAACTTTTCCACTAAAGATCTGAGAATGAATATCTGATCTACACAACCTCTTCCGTTCCTAAAGCCTCCCTGTTTTTTTTCCAACTAATTCCTCTGTTCTTTCTCTAACACTGTCAATAAGTATCCTACCATACACTTTTCCTATTATACTAAGAAGACAGATGCCCCTTTGATTACCACACACTTCTTTTTCCCCTTTTCCTTTGTACAAGGGAATAATTAAACCTGACTTCCAATCCTCCAGGACTCTACCTTCCTCCCAGGCCTAGCTGCACATTTTCCACATCCATTCTACTACTATCTCTCCCCCATACTTCAGCATTTCACCACAGACTCCATCAATTCCTGGGGCTTTCCCCAGTTTAACTTTCTTCATTGCTTCCACAACTTCTATCCTACTGATTTCTTCCCGTCTTCTCACCTCGCTCCTTCTCCCAGCCATTCCCTAGCCACTTATTCTCACATTACTTCCATCCCCTATGTTCAACTATTCCTTAAAGTGTACTCCCCATCTGCTCACTTTTTCTCCCTTCTCCACTAGTAATCTACCATTTTTATCTTTCACCCCCCTGCTAACTTCACTTCCACCCTGTCTTACTCTTTTCACCTCTTTCCAGAACATTTTCTTACAGTCCCTCCACTTTACACTCAAGTTCCTTCCAAATTCCTCATCTGCTCTCTTCTTACTGTCTCTTACTAATCTTTTCACCTCTCTCTTTCTTTCTACATATAACTCTCTCTTCCGCCTCTCAACTTCTTCCACGCCCCTATTTCTCATCCATTCATTGTATGCTTTCTTCATTTGTGCCACAGCCTGTCTCACCTCTTCATTCCACCACGCTGTTCCTTGCACACCCCTCCGTCTTCTCTTCATCCCACACACCACATCACTTGCTGCACATATTTCTTCTGTAAATATCCTGCACACACCTTCCACGTCCCCCATCTGCTCCACGTCATATTTGCCCAATCGTTCCTCCACTTCTCTCTTATATTTTGCCTTTTTCTCATCCTCTTGTAACCTTTCCACTCTCCTTACAAATACTCCATCTTCCCATCCTTCCCTTCTTTTATTTCTCCATCCTAATTGGACCTCGATTCTGGCCACCACCAAGTAGTGGTCAGAAAGTTCACTCCCCCAACCTCTATAAGCTCTTGCATCCATTACACATTTTTGCATCCTTTCATCCACACACACATAATCAGTCATTGCCTTCCTTTCATTCAGTTCACCACCCACCCTTTTCATCACTCGCCATGTATACCTGCGGATCATTTTGTGCCTGAAGAGGGTATTGGCTATCACCAACCCCCTCCCAGCACAAATGTCCACTAACGCACTGACATTCTCATCTATCTCAGCAGGCACACCCCACTCACCAACTATTCCATCCACCTTCACATTCCCTAGTTTACCATTCATATCACCGATCAAAAACACTCTCTCATTCATTCCAAACTTTTCCATGCACACTTCCACATTTGTCCAGAACTCTTCTCTCACTCTGCTCGCATGATCTTGCGTTGGCGCATACATACACACAATCGCTCACATTTGTATTCCAACTTTCAATCTTACCCACACAATCCTTGACCCAACTGATCCATACTCTCCTATGCTCTTCTTCCATCTTTTACTCACAACTATACATAATCCTTCTTTTCCCCTCTCATTCTCACCTACTCCTGCACATATGTGTTACAGGAAAGGGAGTCAGCATGGCCAGACAGAGAAGGCAAACATGTATAGAGTTAGGAAACATTCAGAGCCAGTAAACCCAGGGAGCGTGAGGGAATGAAAGCAGGTCAACACGTGCTCCCTGGGATGCAGGGAGGCAGTCTGTCACTGCCGCAGCCACTGCTGCTAGATGAAGTGCCCATGCTAATTGGAATAAGCATTTTTGCATGAATCATGCCTTCTGGATACCAGCATAATTTGGATAATATCCTTCTGGTAATAAGGAAGTTTACTGAACCTGTGTGCTTTTTTTCAGTTGTTGAAATGGTAATTTGTATCACCAAAGTTCTACCACTAAGTATGATTCTGTTACCTCAGTTGCAGGGACAGTTTTGTAGGGGAGGTAAAATGTGATAAGTACAGTACAGTACTGTGTGCAGTATTTTTTAGATTTCAAGAAAAACATGCCTTAAATACTTCTGATGAAAGCTTTTACTTATGTGTAAAGGTAAAGTTAGCACTGTGAGTACAGGAGCACTTTATGAGACTGTACAGTACTTGATTGGTTTGTAGAGGTTAAATCACACAAGGTCATTGTTTACACATGAAGGTGGCAGAGTTGTCTGTGTGACAGATTCTGGCTGGCAGACAGCCATGTGGGGGAGTTTGCTGGCTAAGTTGGAGCTGTGTCAAGGTCGTCATGCTACCACTTCTTAACATTTGAAGCCACAATAAGGACAGTTATAAATATTTACACTCGATAAAAAACTATATATACAGTATCTTCAACCAGGTGATCAGTGGTTTATGGATGAAAATTTTGCTGTTAATTTTTCCTATGGCAGATATTTTTGACTGGAGTGAAATTTTTTGTATTTTATAAAGGTCCTTCATTGTGTATTGATAAAAACGGCAGGCATCCATCATTCTCTTCAACCAGGAGAGTACGGTATGTTTTCACCTGATAGTTTGTTTGTTACCTCCGCCAAGGAGGTTATGTTTTTGCCTGCGTTGATTGGTTTGTCTGTTAGCAGGATTACTCAAAAAGTTATGAATGGATTTTGCTGAAATGTTTTGGAGGGGTAGGGTATGGCCCAAGGAACAATCCACTAGATTTTGGTGGTGATCTGGATCATCATCATCCTGATCTAGGAATTTTTTAAAGGATTCTTTACCACTGCAGGATAGTGGCAGTTTCAACATTTTTGTTTCGGAATCAGTAAATGATGCCTATAATGCATGCACTTCAGCCTTGATGGAGGTTTGCAATCTTGGATTGCTCTTCTGTGTTAGTTTGTTTGTTAGCAGGATTGCTCAAAAACTAAAACAGAGATTTGGACCAAATTTGGTGGGTGGATAGCCCATGTCCCGGGAACAGTCAACCAGACACAAATCCTGATCGTATTACAGATTCTGGGACGGAAAACACTTTGCGAAACCCTAATCAGTGATGAGAAAACCTGACCCATAGTAAAGAGTGTTTGGATATTACATTGTCCATGTCGGAGAGATGTGCTCCACTGAGTGCTCCTCTTGTTAACCCCTTAAACTCGGGGCGTCACTTTCGTGACGCTTGGGAGCAAGGGATCATACTGCGGGGCGTCGCTTTTGTGATTCTGTGTTATTTTGAATTCACCCGGGCTTCCAAGTGGGGGCTTGTATCATCTATCAGTATTGCCAATGTCCAACACTAGTCAGCACTCCTAATCTCATCTGTACTCCCATCCATTGTTGACAATTTAGCCATTTCTCCCCGTACTTGACTCCCCTCCCTATCCTCTCGCCTGCCTGGCCGTGCTACGCTAAGTAAATCTTCCCTGGAATTTTTCACTGATTTCATCCATTGAAATAAGCCCTATGCCCTATTCTTATACCAAATAATATATACAAGAAAGAAATAAGGTAAGTGAGAGTGCCATACACCTGGAATTGGCTAATTATCACCTGACAGCACCTCACGTGCACTCGTTCGCTAATTTTCGCTGTTTTTTTCCCCTTGAAATATGCCGTATAATCTATTTTCGTAATAAATATACATGTAAGGAGGGAAGGGAGAAGCCTAAGTGATATTTTCATTCACCTGGAACTACCTAATTTATAATGTATTGCCTAGATTTCCTGCCAGTCATTTCAGTGCTATACATAGCTGTTTCAAGAGCTAACGGTAGTACTGAATATCCCCTAAGTAGGCCTCTACCCTGGCCCTCCCTTATCAGTTTACTCTCATCTTCCGAAGTGGAGGTACGTCTGTTTCCTCTTGCTGACTTAAGGGACTTTTTCACCCCCATGCAAAGGGCCCTGTGACCTTTACCCCCTACTAAACCTCGTGTGGAAAGAGGTAAAGGGCTGACAATTGATAAAAGAGTGACTACGATCTTTCTATTGAGTAAAACAGTGCAAGTGGAATTGTAAATAATGTGTAAATAATGTGTAAACGGCAAGTGAAAGTAATGAATGTAAATATACATGAACAGTGGAAAATAGTTTTATAAGTTACTTCAAGTGATAGTGCATAACAGTGTAAATAAAATAGAAATGTAAATAACGTAAATAAAATAGAGAACGTAAATAGAAATGTAAATGAGTAGTATTATAAGAATACGAGTATATACCCTAGGAGTAATGAAATTGAAAGTTTCACTCTAGCATGTCTGAATACGGTACTATGAGTTATGAGAGTGAAGATGAAAGTGACATTTACTCTCATTGCTAGTATACAGGACGAGAAAGTGAATGCTATGTATTTTACTGAAAGAAATTGAATCCCTACAGTTACAATAAACTAATACTACTGAAGGAAACTTATGGATAAAGACTGTAGATATATATAAGTGTTATATAGTATTAGAAATATAAAGTGTGAGGGGTTTTATGAATACTGTAATAAATGACAGAGTACCAAGGGCGAACTAGCACAAGTGCGACGGTCAGACGCGCTCATAATTTTCATTGCTTTCACAGTGTTTTTTTTTTTTGGAGTATGGATCCCAAACTACTTGAAAATCATAGAGTAGTGTTTATAGTGTTAATATCTGGCTGTGGTAATCATATTACGGGTTGTCGGGAAGTGTAAAGTGGAGACTTCGTTACCCAACTTCAGAGGTCTCCACAAGTCCTACGGTAACTGACGAAGGTTCAACAAACATTCCAGGAGAAAGCTGAAGGTATGTGCCATAAGCATATGTAATTTCAATATTCTAGGACTAATAACTGATTTTTGGCAAATATTTTTTGAGAGTGTGTCGGAGCCCGAATAACCCCGCGGCACACGCAAAACATCGGTAAACATGCCCGTGGTGTAGGGGTTAATGAACAATTAACTGGAGGGTATTTTTAAACAGTCTGTCCACTGCATCAGAATGTGAAGACTGAAAAAGTTCGAATAATCTTTGCATACTTTAACACCATTAAAAGGTAACTACATCAAAAATAGAATGTAAGTACAGTGCATCCCCACAGTACGCGAGTTCCGAGTACGCAATCCACCTTGTACGCGATGACCTCCTCCCCCCCCCTTTTTTTTTTTTTAATGCGAATTGAACTCCTTGTAAGCGAAACTGGCAGCGAAGAGTGGCCCAAATCCGGGGTTACCCTGAGTACGCAACATTGCCCCCCCAAGAAACGATAACGGGTAAAGCTGAGCAGCCATATTCTTGTTGGTTTAGTTAAGCCATATCCTTGTTGATTTACCTAGGCAAGCCATAATCTTGTTGGTTTACTTTATCTTAGGTAATATGTCTTACATAGTTTCCCTGTATAGTACAATACTTAGGTCTGAAAGGCATCTCACCCCCCCATGAAGGGGGGGGGTGCTGCCCATATGTAATTTTTCCCATAAGTTTATGTATTCACAGTACGCGAATTCCTAGTACACAACGTCCTCTGCTGCCCATATAGGCGCGTACTAGGGGGATGTACTGTACTGTAATTAACAGTTTTGTTTCTTACACTGGTTTCACAACAATGGATGCCAGTATTGGGCATATACTGTACTGAATTTGTTTGTGTGTCTTATTGGGTTTCACCTTCCCATTTGGCATAATTGAAGAATCACTTGACTCATTTGGTTTCGTAACCCCATCAGTATGATGCTGTACAGTATAGTTCATTGTAATCAGGTCACTGCAAGATGAGTTTAGCATATTATAGGAGGTTCTCTATTTCAGGTCATTGAAATCACCAACTCCACCAGTTCAGAAAGTCTTTCCTCAGCTAAATGAGATTGTCTGGAGATAGTAGTATATACTGTACTTGCAGTCCCAGGTTCCTCTGATCATGAATTCAGTGGACCGCATGCCAGGTCATCCTAGTGCAGTCCACCATCCTTCTTTTGGGGGATAGGGAGAGAGTTGAAGGATGTCTGTATAACTGGCAGTATTGATGTTACCAGTATCTGTCTGGAGATAGCTAATGGCATCACCAGGTTTAAAGGGTTAAGCCTTCATTTCTCTTTAAGTATTTGTGTTGTCTATGGATCGCAGTTCTGCATGTACCATAATTGGAGATTTACTGCCTAGTAAGTCCTGGTTATGTGACTCTCTTTTTTGTCATTCTTTTTAGTACTAATTGCAAAGTAAATTACAGTGAAATTAACCACTAAATTTTCATTGCTAGCTCTAAAGTTGACTAACAAGTTTCTCCCAGTTCAGAGTACCAGTTGAGAAGTGATATTTTAGAAAACACTCCTAGAGAGGTGTTGAAGTGAGCAACAAGAAAGCTTGAGATCAAAGAGCAGCTGGTGACAGCGGTTATGACAGTGTACGAAGGTGCTCACACCCAGGTTAGAATGAATGGAGGTTTAAGTGATTAAATTTTCTATGGATGTTGGCATGCATCAGGGGTCAGTCTTTAAACTCATTACTGTTTGTCGTGGTGCTTGAATCTCTATCTCTTTACTTCAGAGCTGGACTCCCATGGGAGATGATGTGTGCTGATGGCTTGGTATTGATGCCAGAGAATGAGGGAGAAGCAGAGGAAGGGTTTAGTAAATGGCGAGATGGAATGGGTTTTAAAGGTTTGAGAGTAAACTAAAAAAATAAGTGATGATGCATTGGGCTGGGGACAGTACACTCAAACCTTGATTTACGGGACTAAATGGGGAATCAACTTGTCTCTTACTTGAAAATATTCCTTGCTTGAAAATGTCCATTGTTTTACCACATGTAAAGACAATCTTATTATGAAATACAAGGATTGTTTCACTTATCTTATTTATGTGATGTGGTTGAGAAGATTAGGAGAAATACACTGAGGTGGTTTGGACATGTGGAGAGAATGGAGAATGAACGACTGACTAAGAGGGTGTATGTAGGTGAGGTGAAGGGAGGGAGAGGGAGGGGTAGACCGAGAATGAGGTGGAGGGATGAAGTTGAGAGGTATATGAGGGAGGGGGGGGTGAGTTGGGGGGAGGGTAGTCAAATGGTGGGTGACAGAGCGACTTGGTGGCGTTTTGTCTGCGGCCCCCCTTTGCGGGATTAGGGCGTCGGGCTATAGATAGATAGATAGAATTTTATTTTATGGGTACTGTATAAAGAAACATATTAATGTGTATAACCTAGACATTACGGATCATTTTTGAATGGTCTTGTCTGTTTGTCAGGTGGAATATGGAGTCCCTTAAATCCGAAATCCCTTAAATCGAGGTTTGAGTGTATTGTCAAAGCGGAGAGAGTGTGGCCACGTGCAGTTTGCCACAAGGATGTGGGAAGTAACTCCATCTTATGCAGGGTTAGTGATAGTGGGTTTTTAAGAGATGTAGCGGTATTAGAAGTAGGCTTCGAGATAATGCTGATGTCATGTGTGTAATGTGTCGGGGAAAGCATACAGAGATAAGTGGGAGGGGACTAATCTTGCTGGAGAGTCTCTTGACTTTGTTGAGGAGTTTCATTATTTGGGGGACATGTTAAATGTTGGAGGTGGGACTGGAGCTAGTTGTCTTCTGTGGTTATGTAAATGAGTGGTTGGAAGAAGTTGAGGGAGCTGTTACCTTGCATGACATTTAGAGGGCTCTCCCTCTGTAATATGGGGTCCTTGTGTGCAGTATGTGTTAGGACTGTAATGCTGTACAAGAGTTACACCTGGGCAGTAATGGAAGAGGATAATTGTAGGCTCAAACATCCAGAGATGATAATCATTAGGCAGATGTGTTGTGTATCCCTGAGTGAGAGGCCTGGGGGGGAGGTTAGGATCATAAATGAAGAGCTGAGAGGAAGGATGGGAATATATTAGTGTTATGATGAGGGGGGTAAGATTGAGATGATTTAGGGATGTGGAGAGGATGGAAGATGACAACTGGGTGCAGAGGGTAAGAGGTGTGAATGTTGAGGGTAGGGTTATGAGAGGCAGACCAAAAAAGACCTGGGATGAGTTCATAATGTGACCCCAGGGATAAGGGACTGAACTGGGAGGTTGCCAGAGATTGAGCAGTGTGGAGAGCCACCATTAGGCAACTGAGGTTGACATATGCAAGCATATTGGAGCCTTTTTAAATGAAAAGCAAAATGAAGCTCCTGATATGTAATGAGGTCTACCTGTACCCATTTATGTTTTTCATTAGGTTACACAGCCTTATAATGTTTGTGCTTTTATTTCCAGACTATGGTGGGAAGAAAAGTGTGCCGCAGTATGTGCGTAAAAAGGAGTGGGAGCGCAGTGGTGGTGGAAGTGGTGGTGGTGGAGGGGTGGAGTGTGGGGGGCGGCGTGGCGGATGGGGGAGGGGGGGACGACCAGTTCCCCGCTTCGTCCGACCCAGGGAGAAGGCGGGTGGCAAGGTGAGATGCAGTTTTAGCTTTTACTGTATTTATTCTCTCTCCATTAAATTGGCATAAATCCATATGGTCCAGTACAGTAAAATTTCACTACCTGTATTCAGTGTTAGTAATTTTTCCTTTTGCTTACAGTATGCTCACCAAAAGTTCTTGAATGTCAATGGTATAGTTGGTTTGTTTTCATCTGACAGCTGGGACACTGCCACAACTTGAATACTGAGTTGTGGTTACATGAAATTTGGTGAGCCCTAGTTATGTGTTAGACATTTCTTACAGGTTACTAAGCAAATCCACTATCATATTTGACTGCACTAAGCAATCAGCTGAACTGGATGAGGTCAGAGATCTCAAGGTGGATGTGAGAATGAGCAGAGTGGGGCATCATTTTGAAATGGGTAGTATACCTGACAGAGTACAGCAAATTATGTCTTTACCCATAAGTACTGTATATTGCCCAGCACTTAAACAGATTATATTGTTACAGTACAAACAAGAGAATTGTTTTCTGATTCTTCCTTTGTTTTACCTAATTGCAGTTTGCTTACAGTGTTTGAGAAGTCTTTGCTGACTTTGCTGAAAGTGTATGTTGAATATCATTACTGTACACTGAGCCTATGTGGGGAAGACCTTTTCTTAAAATGCAGAAGTCTGATGTAGGTACCCACCATTTAGAGGGGAATATTTTTCTGAATAACTGTTTATGAGTTTATTTATTCATCCATCCATCCATCCATCCATCCTGTAAAGTACTTGCTTCTCCTCACTGGCTCACTCAACAAACGGTGTTGGGTGTGGAATGCTTTTGTGTGAATATCTGTATTTATGTTTATCTACTCATCCATCCTGTCAGCACTTTGTTTTCTCTTACTTATCTGCTCGTATGTCATTTGGCTGTATTGATTTTACACTATATGATATTCTTAGAGGGCCATATGCTAGGTGGCAGGGGAACTTACTAGTACTCAACTTCAGCATTATATTTCTCATATTACACCATTTATATCCACATCTTTGTTGCTGAAGCAATCTGTCTGTACTAAAATATACGGAGTAGTTCATATATAAGGCAGTCTAATTTTTGTGTGTTTCAGGGATAGTTCAGTCAGCATCACCAGTGTCTGCTCTGCATCATCTACTTCCTGTAACCTTGTCCATGTTTTATATTGTCTGTTTTTATGCATCTTCTGGTATCAACTGACCAAAAAGTTCAGAAATTTCACAAAGCAACCCAAATGTCATCATCCTTACACGAGCAAACGGAGCCATCCTTGCAACACAGAATTTCTGTATGATATATAGACCACCTTGTATAAATAACACAGAAGAGAATATCAAGGTGTAATATGCAAATGATTGAGGAAAAGACATGTACAAAATCACCAAAGCCAACTAGAAATGTATCCCTAAATCTTTTCCATTTACAGTATATTTATTAGGTTTAAGGAGTCAATAAAATCAGAGTCCAGTATAATTGGTTGTGCTGTAGTGTTAGAAGTACTGTACAGTACTGCATCTTTAAATGGTTTGGCCATATGGATAGTGAGAAACTGACTAAGAGTGTGTGCAGTATGTGAGTGAGGTGCAAGGAGAGAGTGGGAGGGGTAGACTGAGGATGAGATTGAAGAATTGGATGGAGAGGTCAGTCTAATTTATCTCTGTATCTTTTGCCATATGCCTTAATCCTGTAAGGGGTTGCCACAATCAAATTGCCTCCATGTCGTCCTGTCCCACACCATTTCACTGCCCTACTCCCAGCTCACACCCCCCTGTCTCAGATACCTCTCCACTCCATCCCTCCATCTCATCCTCAGCCTCCCCCTCCTTCTTGCCCCCTCCACCTTACTTGCATACACTTTCCTTGTTACTCTCTCACTCTCAATCCTCTCCACATGGCCAAACCACCTCAGTATTTCTCCTAATGCTTTCTGTCACATCCACATCTACACCACAATGCTCCTTCACTTCCTCATTTGTCAGTCTGTCTCTCCACATAACTCCACATTCTCCTCTCAGATAACTCATTTCCACTGCTCTCACTCTTGACTTGTGCCCTTCCAACGAGGTCCAAGCTTCACTTCCATACGTGAGGGTTGGTATCACAATACTGTCATACAGTGACTTTTTTACTTCCATGCTCACATCCCTGCTCACATCCCTGTTCCTTATCACTGCTTTCAAGGAACCAGCAACCTTTCTTCTCCCTCATACCCTTTCAAGCACTTCACCCTCTAAACTTCCATCCTTACTCATCACACTGCCCAGGTACTTAAATGCACTCACATTTTCCATTTCCTCCTCATTCAGTCTCTGTACATTCAGTGGCTTCATTTCCCTCGAAGACCATAAGTTTACTCTTCCTTTCGTTCACCTTTAGATTCTGTTTCTTACACACACTCCCAAACTCATCCATCAAGCCTTGTAGTTGCCCTTCTTATTCACATAACAATATGGCATCATCCGCAAACAACATTACAGGGAGTTTCCAAACACTGTCCTCTCTCATTAGGGTCGCTCCAACATCTGCTGACCCACCTTGTTCCTCTTTTGTAACCCCATCTGTATACAGATTGAACAACTATGGAGACATGACACATCCCTGTTTCAGTACAACTTTCAGATAGAAAGATTCACTTAGTTCACTATCCACATGCACTGCAGCTATAGCCTCCTTATACATACTCTTCATGGCATTCAGCATCATCCCATTTACTCCATATATTCTTAATACTTTCCACATTCCTTGTCCATCCACCCTGTCATATGCTTTCTCCAAATCCATGCAGGCCACATACAACTTCATTCCCTTCTCTAGAAACTTTTCCATTAAAGACCTGAGAATGAATATCTGATCTACACAACCTTTCCTCTTCTTAAAACCTCCATTTTCTTCAACTAATTCCTCTGTTAATTCCCTAACTCTGTCAGTAAGTATCCTACCATGTCTGTCTATCTATCTATCTGCCAGATGCCTCAATCCCGTTTGGGATGGCCACAATCAAATTGTCTCCACGTCGCCCTGTCCCTCGCCATTTCACTGCCCCGCTCCCAACTCACACCCCCCTCTCTCATATACCTCTCCACCCCATCCCTCCATCTCATCCTCGGCCTCCCCCTTCCCCCCTCCACCTCACTCACATACACTCTCTTCGTCAGTCTTTCACCCTCCATCCTCTCCACGTGGCCAAACCACCTCAGTGTATTCCTCATAACACGTCCTATCACATCCACATCCACACCACAACGCTCCTTTATATCCTCATTTGTCAGCCTCTCTCTCCATGTGACTCCACAGGCTCCTCTTAAATAACTAATTTCCACTGCTCTCACTCTTGACTTGTGTCCTTCCAACAACGTCCAAGCTTCACTTCCATACGTTAGAGTTGGTATCACAATACTGTCATGTACAGTACTCGTCAAAATTATTCAGCGTTGTCTGCCGGGCGTGCAATACTTATGGCCAATAAAGAATCACCCATTTTTGGGGGTAAAAACTGAGCCACAAGTTTGCGCTGCGAGCATGACGTCACAGTAGCCTGAGGCCTTCCGACACGCTAGTTGGTTCCCGCCTCAGTCGCCCACGGCCTGCCTGAGAGAGAGGAACTCCTCCGCGTGTCCCTCTCAAATTGCGCCATTTTATACTGAGTGTCCCGCAGTGTTTTGGGGTTTACCACTTTGTTATGGCACCTACCCGTGAACTATCGAGTGAAATCATATCCCAGATCATTGCTCTAAAGGAGGCAGGCCACCAGACAAAGGAAATTAGTGAATTGGTTGGTGTGGCACGATCGACAGTGCGTCGTTGGTGTGTGTGGTTTCGATTGGAAAACAGTGAAGTTCCCACAAAGAAACCGAGGTCTGGTAGGCCTAGGAAAACTTCCCCAAGGTCTGTTAATGTTTTAAAACGTGCAGTGGAGTTTAATCCTTGTGTGAGTGCAAGGAAAATTAAGGAGAGCAACCCGGAAGTGTTTGGTGAGGTGTTAGTGAGAACAGTGTCTCGTATGATGCATGAGCTTGGTTACACAAGTCATAGGCCTGTGAAAAAGCCTCTTCTCACCAAGAGCCAGAGAATTCGTAGGCTTGCCTTTGCTAATAAATATCTAAACTGGGATGAGAAGCAATGGTTGTCAGTGTTGTGGTCTGATGAGGCAACGTTTAGTGTTACCTGTACAGAGGAGCACATGTGTATCGACGCAAAGGTAGTGACCCACTTGACCCACGGTATGTAGAAAGCACAGTTAAACATCCTGATTCACTCATGGTGTGGGCTTGTTTCTCGGGTCAAGGTTTGGGGAAGCTTGTTGTGCTTCCCAAGAATGTTAGAGTGAATCACGATGTTTACCTGGAGCTTCTGTGTGATCATTTACCAGACTCATTCGAGCTAACAGATGCATGAGTGTTTCAGCAGGACGATGCACCTGCTCACAAGGCCAAATCGGTCACCAGTTGGCTTCGTGACTGCGAGGTATCATTCATGACAGACTGGCCAGGAAATAGCCCAGACCTCAACCCGATTGAAAACCTCTGGTACCTCGTAAAGAAGAGTCTCCAAGGGAAGGACGTTAGCTCTCTGCCTATGCTGGAAGCTGCCATTCGTGACTCCTGGGACAAAATACCCCTCCAGCACCTCAGGAGCCTCGCCCTTTCACTTCCAAGACATCTCAGGTCCGTGAAGAAACGTAAAAGCTACCCCACGAAGCACTAAAGTAAATAAAATGCATTATTTATAGCCAACGGCCATACCACGTTGAGTACACCGCTTCCCGTCCGATCAGCGAAGTTAAGCAACGTTGGGTCTGGTTAGTACTTGGATGGGTGACCGCCTGGGAACACCAGATGCTGTTGGCATCCCTACATGTCAAGTGGGGTTGGTGGAGGATTAGTGCCCCTCCCTGTAAAATAATTAACTCTAAGCCCTTGGCCACCCTGTTTGGGATACATGGCATCTGGCAATGAATGAATGAATGATATGTTTTTTCAATGTTGAAAGATTTGTTTCTTAGGAGGGACGCATGACGCTCAATAATTCTGATGAGCACTGTAGTAACTTTTTCACTTCCATGCTCACTTCCATGCTTCTTATCACTGCTTTCAAAGAACCAGCAACCTTTCTTCCCTGCTGTACCCTTTCAAGCACTTCACCCTCCAAACCTCCATCCTTACTCATCACACTACCCAAGTACTTAAACGTACTCACATTTTCCAATTCGTCACCATCCAACCTCGCTGTACATTCACTGACTTCACCTCTCTCAAAGACCATCACTTTACTCTTCCCTACATTCACCTTTAGATTCCGTTTCTTACACACTCTCTCAAACTCATCCACCAAGCATTGCAGCTGTCCTTCGTCTTCATTCAACAACACAGTATCATCTGCAAACAACAGTACAGGGAGTTTCCAAACACTACCCTCTCTCACCAGGGCCACTCCAACATCCACTACCCTACCTTGTACCTCTTTTATTACCCCATCCATGTACTCCTACCATGTACTTCTCTTGTTACGCTAAGCAGACAAATGCCCCTATGATCACCACACACTTCTTTTTCCCCTTTTCCTTTGTACAGGGGGAATAATTATACGGTACTAGACTTCCAGTCCTCTGGAACTCTACGTTCTTCCCAAGCAGGGTTGGCATTGATTAAATCAAATTGATTTAATCATATGATTAAGTCATTGATTTTTTGCTTTAAAAATTCATGACTTTTTATTTTTTTTATTTTGTTTAAAAGTTAACAAAAATAAAATCTGAAGGTTTATGAAAGTTGTGTATAACTTTGTGTTGGCATTCATTTATTCAGGTACTGAAGCATTAAGTTAAAAGATTTTGGAGATTGGTGCCATTAGAAATTGCTACATTGTATGACAAAAAATATTTTCATTTGTGTAACTAAGTACTGTATTAAAATTATTTTGTACATCTGAAATAATGAGCCATAACTCAAAAACCAAAGCCATAAGACTGGGTAGGCTATGCTTGGTCACTTAAGGCCATGTCATAATGATATCAGCTTAAGATTTTTCTGTGTGGTAATATAATCATCTTTGGTATATGCTGTCTTGATTACCACTGGCAACTCAGCCTTAACCCCTTAACCGCGGGGCGTCACTTTCGTGACGCTTGGGAGCAAGGGATCATACCGCGGGGCGTCGCTTTTGTGATTCTGTGTTATTTTGAATTCACCCGGGCTTCCAAGTGGGGGCTTGTATCATCTATCAGTACTGCCAATGTCCAACACTAGTCAGCACTCCTAATCTCATCTGTACTCCCATCCATTGTTGACAATTTAGCCATTTCTCCCCGTTCTTGACTCCCCTCCATTACCCTATCCTCTCGCCTGCCCGGCCGTGCTACGCTAAGTAAATCTTCCCTGGAATTTTTCACTGATTTCATCCATTGAAATAAGCCCAATGTCCTATTCTTATACCAAATAATATATACAAGAAAGAAATAAGGTAAGTGAGAGTGCCATACACCTGGAATTGGCTAATTATCACCTGACAACACCTCACGTGCACTCGTTCGCTAATTTTCGCTGTTTTTTTCCCCTTGAAATATGCCGTAGAATCTATTTTCGTAATAAATATACATGTAAGGAGGGAAGGGAGAAGCCTAAGTGATATTTACATTCACCTGGAACTACCTAATTTATAATGTATTGTCTAGATTTCCTGCCAATCATATCAGTGCTAGACAAAGCTGTTTCAAGATATAACATTGGTAGCTCTGAATATATATCTCCTAAGTAGGCCTCTAATCTATTTTCGTAATAAATATACATGTAAGGAGGGAAGGGAGAAGCCTAAGTGATATTTACATTCACCTGGAACTACCAAATTTATAATGTATTGTCTAGATTTCCTGCCAATCATATCAGTGCTAGACTTAGCTGTTTCAAGAAGTAATATTGGTAACTCTGAATAACCCCTAGCAGGCCTCCACGCTGGCCCTCCGTTATCAGTTCACTCTCATCTTCGAAGCGAGAGTACGTATGTTTCTTCTTGCTGACTTCAAGGCCTTTTTTCACCCCCATGCAAATGGCCCTGTGACCTTTACCCCCACTAAACCTCGTGTGGAAAGAGGTAAAGGGCTGACAATTGATAAAAGAGTGACTACGATCTTTCTATTGAGTAAAACAGTGCAAGTGGAATTGTAAATAATGTGTAAACAGCAAGTGAAAGTAATGAATGTAAATATACGTGAACAATGGAAAATAGTTTTATAAGTTATTTCAAGTGACAGTGCACAACACAGTGTAAATAAAATAGAAATGTAAATAACGTAAATAAAATAGAGAACGTAAATAGAAATGTAAATGAGTAGTATTATAAGAATACGAGTATATACCCTAGGAGTAATGAAAGTGAAAGTTTCACTCTAGCATGTCTGAATGCTATGAGTTATGAGAGTGAAGATGAAAGTGACATTCACTCTCAATGCCAGTATACAGGACGAGAAAGTGAATGCTACGTATTTTACTGAAAGAAATTGAATCCCTACAGTGACAATAAACTAATACTACTGAAGGAAACTTATGGATAAAGACTGTAGATATATATAAGTGTTATATAGTAATAGAAATATAAAGTGTGAGAGGTTTTATGAATAATAAATGACAGACTACCAAGAGCGAACTAGTGCCAGTGCGACGATCAGACGCGCTCGTAATTTCCATTGCTTTCACAGTGTTTTTTTTTTTTGAGTATGGATCCCAAACTACTTGAAAATTGTAGAATAGTGTTTATAGTGTTTGTATCTGGCTGTGGTAATCATATTACGGGTTGTCGGGAAGTGTAAAGTGGAGACTTCGTTACCCTACTTCAGAGGTCTCCACAAGTCCTATGGTAACCGACGAAGGCTCAACAATCATTCCAGGAGAAAGCTGAAGGTATGTGCCATAAGCATATGTAATTTTATTATTCTAGGACTAATAACTGATTTTTGGCAAATATTTTTTGAGAGTCTGTCGGAGCCCAAATAACCCCGCGGCACACGCAAGTCATTGGTAAACAAGCCCGCGGTGTAGGGGTTAACCAGTAGTGTACAGAGAGGACTTGAACAGGTATGTATTTGGATTCTGGGCAGTGGCTTTCAGCCTGAACCATCAGTGGATTGACAGGACATGAAATTAACAGTATTCAGTATACTGGTTTTGAAATATTAGCTATATAATGAACAGAAAATCAAATAAATAAATAAAATAATGAATTAAAAAAAAAAATCACTGATTTTTTAATTAAAGAAAATAAAAATCACCAACCCTGCTCCCAAGCCAATCCTCTGGAACTCTGCCTTCCTCCCAAGCCAATCTGCACATCTTCCATGTCCATTCTACTGCTATCTCTCCTCCATGCTTCAGCATTTCACCACACACTCCATCAATTCCTGGAGTTTTCCCCATTTTGACTTTATTCATTACTTTCTTTTACTTCCATCTTACTGATTTCTTCCTCTCTCTTCACCTCCCTCCTTCTCCCAGGCATTCCCCAGCCACTTAAACTTGCATTACTTTCATTCTCTGTGTTTAGTAGTTCCTTAAAGTGTTCTCTCCATCTGCTCATTTTTTCTCCCTTCTACACCATCAGTCTACCATTTTTATCTTTCACTCCCCTGCTCTCTTATATATCACTGTGTGTGTCTAACTCTCATAACCTCCTTCCAAAACATTTTCTTATATTCCCTCTACTTTACACTAAAATTCCTTCCAGATTCCTTATCCACTCTCTTCTTACTTTCTCTTACTAATCATTTCACCTCTTTCTTTCTCTCTACATATAACTCTCCCTTCTGTCTCAACTTCTCCCATGCTGTTTCTCATCCTCTCACTATTTGCCTTTTTTTTTTTGCGCCACAGCCTCTTTCACCTCTTCATTCCACCATGCTGTGCCTTGCACTCCCTTTTCTTTTCTGTTCACCCCACACACCACCTAACATGCTGCACAGATTTCTTCTGTGAATACCTTGCACACACCTTCCACATCCCCATCTGCTTCAAATTATATTTATCCAATTGCTCCTCCACTTCTCTCTTATATTGTGCCTTTTTTCCATCCTCTTGCAAACTTTCTACTCTCCTGGTATGTACTGCATCCTCTTGTCCTTCCCTTCTCCTGGTCCTCCATTTCATTTGTACACTCAAAATAGTATCGTGCAGGAGGGGTACAATGATATCTGAAATGATCAATATAGTTGTGTACTCCCTGGAAAATAAATAAATTATTATCTGAATATGCCTTCAGTACCAATATCAGCCATAAATTGTCATATGAAACATATCTATGACATGTAAGCATGTTTGACAACTTGGGGGACAATAATCAAACATTTCCAAAGTCCATTGTCCATGGAGTCAAATTGTTCTGGGCCAAATTTGCACCAATACTTTTTTGATCACGTGTACCTTGACTTTCACCACCATCATGTGGTGGTGGTAATTCGAGAGAGGGCAGCCTGGTGGTGGAGGAGAGGGCAACATAAAGGCGATTTGCTTGTGGCCACAAGGTGTGTGGCTATAGGTAAATATATGAGTCTGTGTACTGCACCTGAAAATTGGAAAAAATAAAAGCATTTAGAATTAACCAGAAAATGATTATATAAGGTCATCAAGGGGAATAGGCGGTCATCTGCCTATAAATGTACTGGGTCGAAGTACTGTAGTCTTAGGGTCCCTTCACCACAAAAGGGTTATTGAAAAAAAAGAGTTAAGTCAGCCTTATTTTATGTTGGTGATGGGTAAAAGAATATAAATTTTTTTTAACATAAATTGATACTGTAGGTCTAAGAAACTGGCAGATTAGCTGTATAGGTACAGTACTTAAATTCATTTATTCATTCATCTAATCCCCTGTTGCCTCATGAGGAGTGTAGGAGCCCGGGGCTAGGCAAGTTGTTCCCGGGAAAGAAAAAAAGTCACTGGGGTTTGATGCAGTTAATTGGGACATCATAACAGGCTTCACATCACCCCATTATTTGGTTAAATGGTTTCCATCCAGCTTTGTTAATGCTTTCATGGATTAGAGGAAACCATTGGGCTTGTCACTCAGTGTAGAGCCACCTGTTGTGGAAAGGCAGGTAATAAAAGTGATAAGGTGGATGGGAGAAGTTGGAAGACAAGAGGACAGATGCAGAAAGGAAGAAATAGGCAGCACTGCGTTGTGAGTGGATGATGGTCACCACCGCCTATCACCATGATTGTTATGGTAATGAGTGCATATCCCAGACACTGATGGTTTTACAACAATTTTACCCCAAACTAAATAACTCCCTTCTTTGTACCTTTTATATATCTTTAGATTACACTCCCTCTTCAGTCTTTTTTTCCTTCATACTTTCCTCTTCCTTCTGCCTGTGGGTGACTCTACACTGAGTGACAAGCCAAGTGGTTTCCTGTACACCAGGAAACAATTTACTACGCTGGGTGGTAACCATGTAACCAAATTTTTGCACTTGGTGGTTTAGTGAATAATTAAGGAGCTCCACTCGGATTGAGCCGGTGAAGGTTTATATCCAAGGGGTAGTTGGGATGTATTGCTCACGTAACACCACTCAGGGATGAGTGAGGCAGGTCATTCTCATCTGAAATGTCAGGATCAACTTGCCTAGCCCCGGGCTCCTACGCTTCTCATGGGGCAATGTAGGATTGGATTATGACAGGCCGACATAAATAACAATGCTTTTTCCCTGTGCCAAAGGTTCAGTATAGGTGCTTCAGGTTGCATGATAATTTTTTTTTTTTTCCCTCTGTGAATTACTGTTGACTTAATAGTAATAATGAATGTCAATATGGACCACATAGATTGAGAACTTTCTGTAATTATTGTTGAATCACTGAGGTAAACCTCAAGTGAAAGGGACTTTACTATAATTTATTATCAGATTGCTTATCACTTCACTATCACACCATATCCAGATATTACGATGTGACCTTGTTTTCAGTACCAAGGGTCAGGTGTTTTATCATTATTTATGCAAAGGTGGGTAGCAGTATTTGATAAAATGTATTTGGTTGAACACCCAGACTCCCACTGGGATATATACAGTGCATGTGTATGTGTACATAATATATGTAATGTATATATACTGGTTACCATATCTGACGCATGCGTGCACGCATGCACACACCAGTGTGTCTAACCAGCATGGTCGCAAAATTGTGTGAGAGAATCCTGAAAGACAGATGGATAAAATATCTGGGAGAGATGAATATTTTGGCTGAATATCAGTTTGGGTTAAGAAGTGGAAGGTCATGTGTTTCCAACTTGTTGAGCTTTTACTTGAGCGATTGACGTGGTACAGGAGAGAGATGGTTGGGTGGATTGTGTGTACTTAGACTTAGAGAAGGCCTTTGACAAGGTACCTCATAAGAGACTAATGTGGAAACTAGAGTATATAGGAGGATTGAAGGGGAAACTCCTGGAATGGATGAGAGTCTTTTTGAGAGACAGACAAATGAGGACAGTAAAAAAGGACAGGATGTCTGGATGGAGGGAAGTAACAAGTGGAGTCCCTCAAGGCTCGGTGTTGGTGCCAGTAATGTTCCTGATTTACGTAAATGATATGGTAGATGGAGTGAACAGTTATGCAAGTCTGTTTGCTGTTGATGTAAAGATCTTGAGGAAGGTAGAGGTTGAGGAGGATTGTAAAATGCTGCAGGAGGATCTGGATTGAATATATGATTGGAGACGGATGTGGGAAATGAAATTTAATGTAAAGAAATGTAAAATATTGGAAATGGGTAAAAGTACCAGGAGGCCATCACAGAATTATTTGTTGGGTAATTAATTAATCACAAAAATGAGAGAAGAGAAAGATTTGGGAGTGCTGGTCCAAGATAGTTTGTCACTTGAAAGACACATTAACAAGATAGTTAGAGAGACATATAAATTCTTGACTAACATAAGAGTAGCATTTCATTATATGGATGAGGAGATAAAAAAATTGATAGTGGCCATGATCTGTCCCAGGTTAGAATATGCAGTGGTAGTGTGGTCCCCACACAAAAAGAAAGATATAAACAAGATTGAGAGAATACAAAGAACCGCAACCAAGATGGTCCCCAGTCTGGCAGATCTGTCATACAGAGAGAGGCTGGTAAAGCTGGATTTGCCCTCCTTAAAGGAAAGGAGAAAGAGGGGAGACATGATTGCACTGTTCAGGACCATGATAGGAGTAGATAAAATTGACCGAGAAGATCTGTTTATATGGGATAAGAGAGCAACAAGAGGACACGGAATGAAATTGAAGAAGTCAAGTTGCTTGAAGGATATCAAGATATATAGCTTTCCTCATAGAAGTATAGACTTATGGAATAGCCTGAACAAAGAGATCGTCCGGTCTAAAAACTTAAACGAGTTTAAAGTTATTTTTGACTTACGAGAAACAGCGACGTGAACCCACGAGCATAGCACATTTCGTGTATATCACAATTAGGTATATTAGGTAAATACATAGATATTTTGAATGACTTAGACGAAGAGGTGGTGCAGGAGAAAAACATTCATGTGTGTAAAAGTAGACTAGATAAATGTGGATATGGAGACAGGACAACATGAGCATTGCTCAATTCCTGTAAACTACAAATAGGCAAACACACACACACACACACACACACACACACACACACACACACACACACACACACACACACACACACACACACACACACACACACACACACACACACACACACACACGGACAGAATGAAAATTAAACTAGACGTGTATGAATAAAAAACAAGAATGCATGACGAGCACTTCAGGGAAATCAAGGAAGAGCACAAAGAATGGAAGAAACTTGAGGAGGAAGGAAAAATAAATCTAAAGGATAATTTAGAACAGCAGAGAAAGAAAAATCAAGTAAGGTGGGGTTAAGGCACTGAAAGGTAGAGAATCTCTAGTCAGGGATGAAGCAGATAAGAAAGAAGTGTGTACAAATTTCGGGATTGAAAGAAAAGCCTATGTCAGTAAGATCAGAAAGGGAAAGAGAAGAACTGAAATGGGCTAAAGAGATAGTGTCAGTTGTTATGGAGGGTAACAACGAATCTCAAGAGATTGAAGAGGTGTTTAGGCTGGGAAGATTGGAGGAGGGAGGAGCACGGCCACTGAAAGTTAAGTTTCAATCACAGGTCACAGTAAATGAGATCATTAACCACCTACACACCGGGGGTTTTCTGATGTCACACACTTCTCCCTATAGGGGAAATCCGTGACGGAAAAAAATACCCTTACTTCAAACCCTAATATCTGCCAACTTATAACAGCTAGAGAAAAAATTAAAGATACACAAGACTCACAAACTCTTCCTCTTTCAAATGAAAGTATTCCCATGTCTCCAGGTCCCCCCCCCCCCATAAGTAAGGATAAGTTAAAGTTCAAAGGGTGGCGGGAAGACGCTTGCAGCTATACACGTCAACTGGCATTGCTCCGCGCCCAAAATCACGACAACTATACATGTCAGCCGGCGGTTAGAAGTTAACAGGACATGGAAACTAGCCAACAAGGAGGGGTTCAAGAATGTTTAGATAAGGAGAGATGCAAATGAGGAAGAAGGAGCTAGTTAATCTGTGGATTGCAAGCCACATCTCAGGCTGGGAAGCGTTGCGTTGCAAGCCACAGCTCGGGCTGTGCTAACCTTCCAGTGGCCATGCATCACTGTTAACTATTCCATCCCAACGCAAACTTACGCATGCCACTACGCAAAGATGGATTTTTTTTTTTTTTTTGCCAGATTATTCCTTGGATGTTTATCTTCACGTCTGTAATAAACAAAAATTATTAATTATTGTTGTTTTCATTTTTTGCATACCACGGGATGGGATAAAAAAAAGGTAATTCCTCAGTCCGTGCGTTAAGGAAGCTAAGAAAAAAAATGACCAGAAAACGGAGGAAGAGAAGACAAAGTTCTGTTGGAGAGTTATTGATCAGAAATTGAGGAAGGGGTACTGACGGAGAGAAGAAGGGAGAAGGATGGAATAAAAAACAAAGTAAAAAAATTGAAACTAGCACATGCTAATGTAGATGGATCTGTCTCAGCAAGGTTAGAAATCAATAGTTTCTTGAGGGTAAATGAGCCAGATATTATGTGCTTTGTAGAGCCAAAGCTAAGAGAGGATATTGATATCCAAGTGGGAGATGACAAATACAGACTATGGAGAATAGATAGAAATGAAAAAATGGGATGAAGAGTGAAGAACAGCATAAATAAGGAGAGTGTGGAACTGGGAGAAGGTAGGACAGAAGTGATAAACACGAAACTAGAAACCAGAGGGAAAGGCAGGAGAGACATCGCAGTAGCACATGCCACCCCCAAAGACAGGGGAATGGAATGGGACTGAATACCAAATGTCAGCATGGTTAGACACCTACAGAGAGTGGTTGAGAAAATCAGCAATATAATCCTGGTCGGTGACTTTAATTGTAAAATGGCGAACTGGAGGGAGTGGGACTCGGGAGATAGTAAAGATTTGTGGGGCAGTATACTGTTAAATATAGTACTGAATAATGTAATGACCCAATGGGTCAAAGAAGAGACTATTTAGAGGTCATGACACATCAGCAAGGCTAGATTTACTGCTAACCAAAGAACCTGATCTAATTGAATCTCTGAAATATCTGTGTTTGTTTGTTCGTTTGTTCGTTTGTTTGTTTTTGAAGGCTTCAACATGCTTGCATGCATCAGCCTTGGTTACCTAATGGGAGCCGTCCATGCTGCTCGATCACTGGCTGCTTCCCTATTCAGTCCCTTATCTCTGAGGTCATCCTTAATGACCTCATCCCAGGTCCTTTTTGGTCTGCCTCTTGCAACCCTACCCCCAGCATAAACATCTCTCTCTTTCTGCACTCATTTATCATCCTCCATCCTCTCCACATGCTCAAACTATTTCAATCTACCTCTCCTCATCAGAACACCAAAACACTCCAGTCCCATCCTACCCCTCAACTCTAACATCATAAACCAAGCCCTCCCAGGCCTCACACTCCGGGATGCACTGCACATCCACCAAATCATTGTCATTTCGGTACATTTGAGTCTGCAAATATCCTCTTCCTTTACTGCCCAAGTCTCACTATCATACTAAGATCCCTTTGCACAGAGGGAGAGCCCTCTCAGTGTTGAGAGGCAACAGTTCCCTGAACTTCTTACAACCACTTCTCACCCAAGCCACAGAGTTAGCTCCGGCCCCACCACCAGCACAAAACATGTCTCCTGAAGGCATCGTCACACAATACCAGAAGTGGCTAACATGCGAGCACCTTTTATGAGGCAGAACAGCTAGCAGAGTCGAGTGTCCATCACACTCTTGTGTGTTTGCGAGCCGAAATGCCTAACAGTGTCGTCTGCCTTGGTGCCTCGTGGTCATTTGTAAACAAACCACCACGGAGTACCCACTCCTTTTTCCTCAGTTTCTGTAACCGCCTCATGTACTTTAGCAACTCCAGAGCCACAAAGCAGTCTACTAGAGTTTTCCTTGCCTCAGGATCCATATTGAAATCTGATTTCTACTTGTTGTTTGGAGACAAAACAGACAGCCTCCATGGCTGGTCACCTATATTTATTTCATGTTACAAGAAAAAAATAAAAATGATTGAAAACCACAAGAATTAAATTATATCTTCTTAACAATTTTAGTTAAAGTTTCCTTCTGTGAATAACAGAATATTTTCTCACCAGTTTCAAAATTAGTATAGGCTCATTTGAGTTCTAATCCCAGCAACAAGCTGTGAGCGAGAATTGTTATCCATTTCACCTCGCAAGCGATGTCTCGTTCACCGTGAGTCAGTTTGGCTAGCAGGTTGCAAAACTGGCTCGCATGTTAGCCACTTTTGTCCCAGTGTGATGTCGCCTTAAATAACAAAACTCTTCCACACACTCAGGAGACTCACCAGCAAGTTCAATCCTTTCACGCCTGGCAACATCCACATGCTCTCCCCAACACACCGCACACATGAAATTAGCATTATCTCACAATCTACCTCTAATACCACCACATCTCTTATGCACCCCCTTATCACAGATATAGCACAAGATGGAATTACTTCCCATGCCATTGTGGCAAATTGCACATGGTCATTCTCCCTCTTATTTGACAGTACTGCCACCATCCCTAGATACTATCACTTGTTTTATCTGCATTTACGTCTAAGCCTGTGTGCCCCATACCATCTCTCCACTTCCTAAATCTTTCCTCTGCTTCCCTTTCATTCTCTGCAATCAATACCAAATCATCTGCATACAACATCTCCCACAGGAGTCCATTTCTGAAGTCATGTGAAAGGGCTTCAGGTACCATGATAAACAGAAAGGGGCTCAAAATTGACCCTTGGTGCACACCATCATTCACAGAAAACTCAACACTCAAAGCTCCATTCACCCTTACCTAGGTGCGAACACCCACATACATGGCCATAACTATCGTAACTGGCCACTCCTCAATCCCAAGCTGTCTCATTGCCCACTTCACCACCTCTTCAGGGACCCTGTCAAAGACCATCTCCAAGTCAACAAAAATAAAATGCAGTTCCCTTTTCTTTCCAATTTGTTTTTCCTGAGGCTGTCGAACAATGGATATGGCATCAGTGGTCCCTTTGTCTGGCCTAAACCAACTGCATCTCATCATTAATCACACTCTCCAATCATACGTTCTGGAACTCTCTCGATTACCTTCATCGTGTGGTCTAAAAGCTTTGTGCCTCTATAATTTCCTCTTTCCAGGGCTTCACCCTTGCCCTTGTATACATTTACACTCTTCAGCCACTCATCTGGGACAACACTCTCATATACTCTATAATCGTATTTACCAGGTCAGTGACTGACTTCACTCCTATATCTCCTGAGGCTTTCAACATTTCAGCAGGCAACCCAGACACACCTGCTGCCATCCCCACCCGCTCACAGTAGCAGCGTCATTCAAAGGCCAATGAGCAAACACTGGATCTGCAGGCTCCAAACCTTCCCTGTCCAAGTCAAACTCCTCATTCAGCAACCAGCTGCAATGCTTCCTCCATACGTCTTTAATATCCTCACTGTTCACCACTACACCGCTACCCTTCCTTCATCATTCTTCACACACTGCTTACCTATGATATCCCTATTCTCCCTGTTCATCTGATTTGCCATCTTAAATATCATATTCTTCCTTTCCACACGATTTAGGTTAGCAAGTAAAAGTCTTCATGACTCAGACTTCACCCTGTAAACCTCTTTTCTAGCTCTGTGCTAGGGAGCTAAGTAGTCCTCTTTGTTACCACTCTTTTTCCATTCCTGGAAAAGCCTTCTTTTCTCCGTAACTACCACTTCTACACCCTCATCCCACCACCAAGTTACTTTATATCTCGGTGAGCCTCTTGTCCATCCACATACTGAATCAGTATGTCTCAGTATTGCTTTTGAGGGCTCTGCTCATTAACATTTCTTTCAACATCTCCCTGTTCAGCCATCATCATCTCCCTATAGAAGGCATCCCTTACTGCTTGGTTTTTCAGTTTCCATATTTTACTCCTAGGTGCATAGGTCCTCTTTTTCATCACCTGCTCCTTAAGCACCATATCGCATCTAAATAACTTGTGTTCTTATGTAACTACAGTCACTCCTTGTTATATGATGGGGTTATGTCAGGTCATACCTTGACTTATGACGAGTTTGTTGTAAATCGGGAGATTGAAATACATTATAAAAGGGGAGTTACGTCAACTCATCTTCCCAAAGTCACGTACCCAAGACTGAAACAAAAATGACAACCCACCTTAATCACTTCCTGTGTCGGTCAAAGTCCCTTCCCACAAGTCCCTTCCTTACCAGGCATGCCAAACATAGTTTTGCAAGTCACTTTACACAGATCCACAGTACAGTAATTCACCAAAACAAACACTATCACACCAATACAGGCAGCATTACTCACGTACAGTAAATCATTGCAACAACACAATAATCACACTTGCTAAACTTTGCCTGGTGCTACATGATGTATACTGTAGTACGATGCTTGGCTGAGAGGTGACTATAGCAGGGGGGTACATGTGAATGAGTGGAAAAGACAGGGCTTTGAAGGGGTGGGAGGACTGCGCAGCTGAACTAAAACAATGCATTGCATGCCGGGGCCGCCATCTTGCCTGAGACAAGTGACGGTCGCCTTGTGTGCACCTGGCACATCGTACAAAATTTTCTGATGGTAATATTGTTATATTGGGAAATTCATTGTAAATCGGATTTTGGGGTCTAACGTTTTTGTTATTGTTGTAGCGAATTATCGTGTACCATATAACGTGTAGTGACTTTATTCAAACCTCTGGCAGATCACTTATATACAGTACAGTCTGTATATCAGAAACATTATTGGAGCCAAGGCAGAGCCCTGGGGCACTCCACTAGTTACATCTTTCCATTGTGAAACCTTGTCACTTATGACTCTTCTCATCTGCCGTCATACCAGATAATCTTCCATCCCCATTAATAGTTTCCCGTGTGTGTGTGTGTGCGTTGATCAGAATGCAACATTCCATATAGTGGTGCAAGTGTAGGAATAAGCTTGGCACAACATTTCTGTGTACTGTATGCAGTATGGGGTTAGTGGTAAGGAGCAACCTGGAGCTTTGGTGGCTGGTAAGAGACAGTCATGTTAGTCATGTTCTTAACTCCTTGGTTGCATGTAAGCAGTGTGTGATTCACTTTTTTGGTTTGTAGTAGTTTGCAATGATTTACCCCCTACACTTAAAGAATTTTTCATAGAAATTTATGTGTGTGTGTGTGTGTGTGTGTGTGTGTGTGTGTGTTTGTTATTGTGTTTTGTGTTGTGCTGTTTTTTGTTGAATGGTGCTTTGTGTTGTGTTAAGCTTAGTGTGTATGTGTGTGTGTGTGTGTGTGTGTGTGTGTGTGTCAGAATGCAGCATTTCATATAGTGGTGCAATTGTTGGAGTGAGCTAGGCACAACATTTCCTTGTATGTAGAATGGGGATAGTGTTAAGGGGCAACCTGGAGTGTTGGTGGCTGGTAAGAGACAGTCATGTTCTTAACCCCGTGGTTGCATGTAAGCAGTGTGTATTTCACTTCCTTGGTTATATTTTGCAAAGATTTACCACTTACACTTAAAGATATTTTCATAAAAATACTGCACATTAATGAAAATGCGTTAAGCATTTGTCTTCCTCCATACAAGTAGGGCAAACTCTGGTTTCCCATGCATGCTTGGTGATTAAGACACCATGTTTTGCAGCATTAGAACATATTTTGGCCGACCTTGGTGCATTTTTATCTTACCTGATAAAGGCCTAACCAATTTCAGCTTAGTTTATGAGTAAGATTAGAGGGTCAGTTTGATTAGTGACTGAGAAGACTCAACTGCTTCATGACTAAGGATCACCAAATTCCATGCAACCACAACCTATTATTCTATTTGTGGGATGATGTAGTTCTGTTAAATGAAAGCCTAGTATTCTAGTTTTGGGGTGGTGTAGTTCTGTTAAATGAAAGCCCAGTATTCTAGTTGTGGGGTGGTGTAGTTCTGTTAAATGAAAGCATAGTATTCTAGGTGAGGGGTGGTGTAGTTGTTAAATGAAAGCATAGTATTCTTGTTGTGGGGTGGTGTAGTTGTGTTAAATGAAAGCATAGTACCGTATTTGCTGGTATATAAGGCCGACCTGTGTAAAAGACTGCTCCCAACATTTCCATACAAAATATGGGTTTAGAGATATTCTGTGCATAAGACGAGCCCCAACTCTTTAGACACTGGGAGCTTGCTGCCTCAGTAACCCCAGTCCTTTATCACTCTTCTCGCTGACGAGTGAAGTGATTCTGTTAACAGGTTGCTAAGGAACACAGCCTTTGGTTAGGTTTTACTTTAGACCAGTTTCTTCTATGGATTTTACAGGCTATCTAAGCTGCATGTGCCACCTCCAATATCAAAATGGGTTATAATTTTATATTCGAGTATAAACTCATACCGTATTAAAAACTTAAAATACTGTTACTGTGGATTTTATAAAATAGGTTAAATGGAAAGTTACATTTCATTAATCATCACATCAACTGTCAGTGATTAAAAACTTTCAAAATCAGTATCATCCACATCTGACATCATCAGTTCGTAAACTTCATTCTGCGTTAAAGTTTGCAGTTCTTTGTCGTAAGAATCATACTCTGAATTCAAAGGTGAAGCTTCGGCATTGGCTTCTTCTTCCTCATCCGCCCACAAAATATCATCTTTTATGCCATCTGCTGAACTGGATATTCCACATTTCTTGAAGGGAGTTGATGACTGTTTCCACAGACATATCATTCCATGCCTTGATAAAAAAATCGCAGCTCATCCAGACGTGAAGCATGCATATTTCGACTACTTGTATACAACTTTTCACCACAGATCGCTCACTCGTTCCATTGCTCACGGATGCAGGCTTTGGATGGTTTATTTAGAAAGACATCAAGTGGTTGAAAGATTGAAGTTAATCCACCAGGAATAACATCAGTGTCACTGTTGTTTTCACTGGTGGTAATGAGCCCTGCTTCAGATCTGGCAACCCTGCACTTGGTGGTAATTTGTAAACAACCCAGCCAGGCGCCACCGAGACACACGATGGTGTTCATGTGGTGGGCTTAAGTTACTCATCTTTCCGGTCTTCGTGGCTATATCCATGGAGATATATTTTTTTTTTTATAAAAGTTTGCCTTCATATGGAAAAGAAATTGTGTGATGATGATGACAGTAATTTCAACAGTTTTTGACTATGTACTATATTGAGGGAAACAACGGTCAAGGTGAGTGTTTAACTATGTCCCCTATCACGCCTATGGATTCCATGACCACAGGATATAGAGGTTAGGATTTTATACCCGGTGTTTAGGGTGGCCCCCAATTTTGGGTGTTTTTTTTTTATGCGGTTCAAAAGTCGCCCTATACATCGGCAAATACGGTATTATAGGTGTGGGGTGGTGTAGTTCTGTTTAATGAAAGCATAGTATTCTAGTTGTGGGGTGGTGTAGTTTTGTTAAATGAAAGCATAGTATTCTAGTTACGGGGTGGTCAAGTTCTGTTAAAGGAAAGCACACAAACTGTTACCCCTTGGACCCAGCTGAGGGGGGGGGAGCTTCCTACATTCCATTGGATTCACACTCTGGTGAACCTAAGGCACAGCAAATAACTCATCTCTTCTGTTCATTTATCAGTAGATGTCCTTACTTCACATTTTTTATAGTCTCATTATTGTTCATTTTTACAGTTCACAGGCATCATCATGTATAACTGTTGATTATTTTCAGGTATTTTCATGAATAATATAGTTTGTTTCTTTTGTTTGATGGCAGGTAGAGGCATATGGGGGCCAAGCTGAGTCTGGGTCTCTGTACTGCAGTGGTGGGAAGAAGCGCCAGAACATTACCCACCTCCTGGACTGGTGGGGGCCTGGCCATCATAGTAGGGGCCAGGGGTCTCGCGGGACCACCAGGGTGCGACGCTACTCCTCACATACACCAAAGTACACCAAGGAACACTACCTGCAGGCTAAGTGAGTTGTGGGGGAGAGACATGAGGATGATATAAAAGGGAAAAATGAGGGAAAAATGTGAGGAGCAGATAGAAAGGGAGGGAACATCATGATGTGATGCAACAAAACATATTTATCATTCCCACACTGTGTGGGGATCTAGCACCCCCTTGTGGTAGACTGTCTCACCAGGGTTGGACCAGGGTCTTTCCTAGTACGAGGAACAGGAAAATAAGAGATGGTTTGGCTCCAGATTGGATGTTGCAGCTGCTCCACTCATGGTGCGCAGTCCCACCACCTGTAGACTCCTTGTCAGTGCCACAAAAAGAGGTGGAAGCAGTACAATGCTTCCTTGGTTATAGTGGTTTTCATTATCACTGTCAGATGAAACTCTGTACTCCTGGTCTTATAGGACATTTCTCTGCTAAAAAACATTATCATGCACCTGTGCTATTTCCTGCCAACAATGGTGATGCTGTGTCCGTGTGTCTGATGACTTTGAGGGATTCAGAGATGAGGCCGTACTCAAGGAGTTAATCCCAGGTGGTGGAGGCCACTGACTCTCCACTCCCTATCTTCGGAACCTTTACCTCAAGCCCATCTTGTGTTTCTTCTTTACAGTATTGTGCCCTTTTCATTATTATTATTATTTTTTTTTACTATTATTATTATTTTTAAAACCTAGCTGTGCCTGTATGTGTTTGTGGTATTTAACAATATGCATACATTTAGTGGGTCTAAATTATCATTAGAGAAGTTTCGGGTTTGCACGTGGGGTGTCTGGTACCAGTGAGGATAAATCCATAAGTTCTGTGTTTTTGTTATTGTACAATTCTTTTATCATGCACCATGTTCAGTACCAGTGCATGATAACCAAGGGATCAGTGTATATTGGTGAAAGAGAAAGGAGAGTGTATGGAGTGAGTGAGTGAGATGTATGAGAGTATAAAGTAGTCTTATGGCAGGTCTGCCATGGCCTTCCCTTGTCTGGATGTTCCCAGGAGGGAGCAGGACATCAGAGGATGATGTGAAGTTCCAGTGATGATGGTATATGGTACTGTATAGCTGCCTGCTTGTGGTGAACAGTGAGGATATAGTTAATCCTTTTACAGTGGAGAGTCCCTTTAATATGAATAAAATCATTTATCTAAGGTGACTACATTGGAATTTTGATTTTATGGATTGAGTGTATGATTTAAAAAATTACTGATTCTTGTAAATGAATGTAGAATATTTAACCCCTAACCGCCGGGTAGTGGCTGTTCAAGCAAGTGTCTTCCCACCACCACTTGAACTGGCCGCCATTTCATCTCAGCACCAAAGGGTAGGGAGGGAGTCCTTCCATAGCACACAGGTGAGAATCAGTCTGTTCCAAGTGTTTCCCAGGTGTACAATGATGTCTTCAGGTTCCTATTTGTCTGATTCTGTCCGCGTTGCCTGTTGCCAATTGCATCATCCACCCCTGCCAAGCCTCTTTCCAAGGATACTAGAAAAAAGCTCATTGATAGTGCCATAAGGCATGCCTTGGAAGCAACAGTGTCTGTAGTCTGATTGACCTGTGCAGCTGAGATTTATGTGGCAAGTAGGGTGTGTTTGATAGGCAGCTGCTGATTGGCTGCTGATGGTGTCATTGAAGTAAATGCAGGCATGTACTGTATTGTTGTGCAACATGCAGACATAGCTGTACATGGTGGGTGGATATTATAGCGCAACATGCGTACGTAGGTGTACACCATGCGTAGATGTAGTGCAACATGTGGACGTGGATGTACACCATGGGTGGATAAATTATTTCAAACTTCACTCATCATTTTACGAAACTTTATAATTAACTTTAATTTTCTTTGATAACAGTAAACTTTTAAAGTTTATTTTGACCTCTTCAGCTTCAGAAATGATTCCATATTTAATCTGGCAGCTTGTATTGAAGGTAGTTTAGAAATATAAACATATACATATTAAAATAAGCAGAGGTGTAGATTTAAATTACTAGCGACCAATCAGCAGCCACATATCACACACACCCTACTCGGCCCATGCATCTCAGCTGCACAGGTCAATCAAATAGACTATAGTTTATCTGGTAGTGGAGAAGTTATCACATTGAAAGCAAAGCCATAGTCAGCACTGTGGGCAGATGCATGAACACGTCCTGCTCTTGCGCTGAAAATTAATTCTCTTCCTCATGTCATTACTTAATCAGGGCAGTGACCTACAGATCTGGGGATACTTTCATTTGCAAGAGGAAGAGTTGGTGAATAATGTGGTCTTTAATTTGTTTCCCTGTGTGCCGTGCTTTCCGAGAAATTAAGATTTGAAAACAAGAAATTTGTGGGAAATTGCCTGTAGTGAGATGACGACTGCATTAAAAATAGCCGGGCATTTGGGGGTTAAACTAATTAAAATTGTTATCAGTTGAATCTTGTGGTGTTTGTTTACAAAGTTAGGCTGCCTATGAACCTGACATTAGCAGCACTGCTTGGTGGGTAATGCTTCCCGGAGGTCACACTGGGTCAATGGACTAAACCCAGTGGGTTAAGAAACTCCTCTGGGGTTACTCTGCTACCAAAAACAGGCTTCTCCATTAGTTTGAGCATTTAAAATTTGGACTCCCCCCCCCCCCATAGCCACAGGGTTCACCATCATTCTTACTTCAAGAAAGACAGTTACTTAAACAAGTAACGTGAAAGTGGAAATTTCTGTCTGTCTGTCTATCTATCTATCTATCTATCTATCTGTCTGTCTTTTGCCAGATGCATTAATCCTGTAAGGGGTGGCCACAAACAAATTGTTTCCATGTTGTCCTGTCCCCCTCCATTTCATTGCCCTCCCCCCCTAGCTCACACTCTCCTCTCTCATAAACCTCTCCACTTCATACCTCCATCTCATCGTCGGCCTCCCCCTGCATCTCTCTCTCATACACTCTCCTCATTAGTCTCGCTCCATCCTCTCCACATGTCCAAACCACCTCAGTGTATTTCTCTTAATGCTTTCTATCACATCCACATCCTCACCACAATGCTTCTTCTTTTCCTCACTTGTCAGTCTCTCTCCATGTAACTCCATGTGCTTCTCTCAAATAACTCATTTCCACCACTCTCACTTTTGATTTGTGCCCGTCCAACAAAATCCAAGCTTCACTTCCACACGTTAAGAGTTGGTATCACAACACTATCATGCAGCAACTTTTTTACTTCCATGCTCACTTCCTGTTTGTTATCACTGCTTTCAAAGAACCAGCTACCTTTCTTCCTTTTTGTATCCTCTCAGTCACTTCATCCTCCAAACTTCCATCCTTACTCATCACACTACCCAGGTATTTAAATGCACTCACATTTTCCATTTCCTCATCATCCAACCTCACTGTACATTCAGTGACTTCATTTCTCTCGAAGACCATAAGTTAACTCTTCCCTACATTCACCTTTAGATTCCGTTTCATACACAGTCTCCCAAACTCATTCACCAAGCTTTGCAGTTCCCCTTTGTCTTCATTTAACAATACAGTATCATATGCAAACAATAATTCAGGAAGTTTCCAAATGCTGCCCTGTCTTACTAGAGCCACTTCAACATCCACTGCTGTACCTTGTATCTCTTTTATACCTCCATCCCTATGCAGATTGAACAGCTACGGAGACATGACACATCCCGGTTTCAATCCAACATTCAGACAGAAAAATTCTCTTAGTTCACTATCCACGCACTTCAGCCTTAGCACCCTCATACATATTCTTCACGGCACTCCACAACTTCCCATATTCTTAGTATTATCCACATTCCTTGTCCATCCACTCTGTCATATGCTTTTCTAAATCCGTGAAGGCTGTGTAAAACTTCTTTCCTTTCTCTAGGATCTTTTCTGATAAAGACCAGAGGATGAATATCTGATCTTCACAACCTTTTCCCTTCGTAAAACCTCCCTTTTCTTCTCCAACTAACTTCTCTGTTATTTCCCTAACTCTGTCAATAAGTAGCCTGCCATATACTTTGCCTATTACATTAAGAAGACTAATGCCCCTGTGATTACCACACACACTTGTTTCCTCTTTTCCTTTGTACTGGGGAATAATTATATCTGACTTCTAATCCTCTGGGACCCTACCTTCCTCCCAGGCCAATTTGCACATCTCCCAAACCCATTCTGCTACTATCTTTCCCCCATGCTTCATCATTTCACCATGCACTCCATCAATTCCTGGGGCTTTCCCCATTTTGACACTCTTCATTGCTTCCACTACTTCCATCCTACTGATCTCTTCCTCCCTTCTCGCCACCCTCCTTCTGCCAGCCATACCCCAGCCACTTATACAGTACTTGTATTACTGTCATTCTCTATGTTTAACAGTTCCTTAACCCCTACACGCCGGGGGTTTTCCGATGTCGCACACCCCTCCCTACAGGGGATTTCAGTGATTTTGGATAAACTACCCTTACTTCAAACCCTGATATCTGCCAAAGTATAACATCGAAAAAATTAAAAATACATAAGACTCACCAACTCTTCCTCTTTCAAATGAAAGTATCCCCACGTCTCCAGGTGGTCCTGTCAATGAGTAAGGATAAGTTAAAGTTCAAATGGTGGCGGGAAGATACTTACGGCTATACACGTCAGCCGGCACGTAGGAGTTAAAATGTTCTCTCCATCTGCTCACTTTTTTCCTCCCTTCTCCACTATCAATTTGTTATTTTTATCTTTCTCTCCTACTAACTTCCTTATCACCCTGTCTAACTCTCTTTACCTCCTTCCAGAATATTTTCATACATTCCCTCCACTTTACACTCAGATTCCTTCCAAATTCCTCATCCACGCTTTTTACACTCTCCCCCTAATCTTTGCACCTGTCTCTTCCACTCTGCATATAACTGTCTCTTCTGTCTCTCAGCTTCTTCCATGCCTCTGCTTCCCATCCACTTACTGTATGCTTTCTTTTGCACCGCAGCATGTCTCACCTCTTCATTCCAACCTGCTGTACCTTTCACCCCCTTTCGTCTTCTTTGCACTCCACGCAGCACCTCACATGCTGCACAGATTTCTTCTGAATATCTTGCTCACACCTTCCACCTCCCCCATGTGCTTCAGATTGTATTTACCCAGTCACTCCTCCACTTCTCTCTTATATTCTGCCATTTTTTCCATCCTCTTGCAAACTTTCCACCTTCCTTGTATGGACTACTTCCTCCTGTCGATCCCTTCTTCTGTTCCTCCATTGCACTTGAACCTGACTTTCACCAACACCAAGTGGAAATTTTCACGACTTGTAAAAAAGAAGTAGGTGAGGTGATTAGTCAACTGAAAATGGCACATCAGTAACAAAGTGGTGGTGTCCAAATACAAGAGTTCAGTCTTTGTTTATGCAAACAACATGATGTATTCTGCAGTATTTGATAATTATTGCTCAGAACAGTACTGCAATTATTTTGCATTAGTTAATATCAGATCTTCTTCAGCAATGTATTGTTGTGCTGTGTATGTTGTTGATGATGTTGATCATCCCCAGTCTGGTTGATTGGACCCATCAACTGCAGGCAAGTAACAGCTCCTGCAGGGATGTCCTGCACAATGAACTGATGTTCCTTTGCGGGTGAGTGCCTCACCACAGCAAGGCGTGGGGGAAGAGAAGCATTTACTGTGTTCTTGAGGAAAGAGTAATACAGTAAGACCTCACTGCAATGGACTAATTGGGGCCCAAGCTATTCCAAAAGAGCAAAATTCTGATAAAAGTGACATCCCAACTTCCCCCTGCCAACCCGGAATTTTTCCGGTATATCAGACATTAGTCCAGATCACGGCAACGGTTTTTAAACTGTCTTCATTACAATCAGTACTGTACTGTATTATACCTTCACTACAATAATCAAATGGTATAATGTATACAATATACTGTACCACACTGATAGACATGTTTTTCAGTTTACCTTATTGTGGTGAACCTGGCTGACGTGGCCAGGCAGTCGGGACTGCTACTGGCTTTATCAGAATTTTTCCAATATACAGTATAGGAATTTGGTCGGGTGGCTCCTCGATTCCAATAAAAGTGAGTTCCAGTCTATTGAAGTCTGTTATATCGAGGTTTTACTGTAATAGTGGCCAAAGTGGCTTGTGGTGTGGGAGCCTAATGCAACAAGGGAGTAGCGATCTGGCAATAGAAAAAATGAGCCGAGTGTGTCTGTAATGTGGATAGGTTTTTTGTTGAAAAGTGGTAAATACTAAATAGGTTAATGATGAGGGAGCAGTATTATTCAAACTTTTTGCACTTAATGCTGAGAGTGTGAACGGGGTTTAGTGACTAACATTTGTTGTGAGCTGATGGACTCTGCATTAGAAAATTTGGCTTTCGCAGTATGTGACAAGTTGACATGTTGGTGTACGAAGTTCGGTAGGGTCTGTCTATCTGTCTATCTATTGCCAGACGCCTCAATCCCGTTTGGGTTGGCCACAAACAAATCGCCTCCATGTTACCCTGTCCCCTGCCATTTCACTGCCCTGCTCCCAACTCACACCCCCCTCTCTCATATACCTCTCCACCCCATCCCTCCATTTCATCCTCGGCCTCCCCCTCCCTCTTCCCCCCTCCACCTCACTCACATACACTCTCTTCGTCAGTCTTTCACCCTCCATCCTCTCCACATGGCCAAACCACCTCAGTGTGTTCCTCATAATGCTTCCTATCACATCCACATCCACACCACAACGCTCCTTTACATCCTCATTCGTCAGCCTCTCTCTCCATGTTACTCCACAGGCTCCTCTTAAATAACTCATTTCCACTGCTCTCACTCTTGACTTGTGTCCTTCCAACAACGTCCAAGCTTCACTTCCATACGTTAGAGTTGGTATCACAATACTGTCATGTAGTAACTTTTTCACTTCCATGCTCATTTCCCTGTTTGTTATCACTGCTTTCAAGGAACCAGCAGCCTTTCTTCCCTGCTGTACCCTTTCAAGCGCTTCACCCTCCAAAACTCCATCCTTACTCATCACACTACCCAAGTACTTAAAGGTACTCACATTTTCCAGTTCCTCACCATCCAACCTTGCTGTACATTCACTGACTTCACCTCTCTCAAAGACCATCACTTTACTCTTCCCTACATTCACCTTTAGATTCCGTTTCTTACACACTCTCCCAAACTCATCCACCAAGCCTTGCAGCTCCCCTTCGTCTTCACTCAGCAACACAGTATCATCTGCAAACAGTACAGGGAGTTTCCAAACACTATCCTCTCTCACCAGGGCCACTCCAACATCCACTACCCTACCTTGTACCTCTTTTATTACCCCATCCATGTACAGATTGAACAACCATGGAGACATGACACATCCCCGTTCAACCCAACCTTGGAAGAGAAAAATTCACTTAGTTCACCATTCACACGCACTGTAGGGTAATTACTGTATTCGCAGCCGTATAATGTGAACCCATGATTTTACAAGGGATATTTAGGGCAAAAATAATATTTTTAAGTTACTGATTATTCATATGCAACATCCACCTGTAAATTGAGGAAAAATAATATTGCATTAAACTATTACAGTAATCACTCTAATATCCGGATGCCCAATATCCGAACATCCCCACTATCTGGACATAAGAATGTTTCATACTGTACTTTTTTCCATACTATACTTACCTCATTTCACTCTTTAATGTCCTTTATTGGTGTGAATAGGGTGTTAGGAGCTAGGCATGTGCAGTAGGAAGGAGTTTTTCTGAGTTAGGCTAGGTTAGGGTCCATAAGTACCAGTCCAGGAGCCAGTCACCAGAATGTTTATTATTGTATGAACCTACTTCTAAACCCTCATTTTGTTTCTTTTGCATTTATTTCGGTCGTTTATGTGCCTTATTGGTGTGATTTGGGTCATAAATAGGTGCTACGCATGTCCAGAGGGAGTTGTATAGGTGTTTCTCTGAGTTAGGATCCATAAGTACAAGTCCATAAGGTGGGGCCCAATATCCGGACAGAACCAATATCCGGACCTACCTATGGCTCTATTACTTGGGATATTGGAGTGATTACTGTATATTGAAAGTACACTGTACATAAATGTATATTCAATGTCGCCTTGTTTGCTAATGAGTGATCAACTTTTTTATATATATATATATATATAATAAATAATCTACCGATGTGTTTAGTGTAGTGAAATCGCTCCATGCGTTTGTACATCTCACTCACAGAATGCTCAGCTTACTGTTTGTTTATGCTGTATTAATAATAATGCACACACATCTAAGTCTGCATTATTGAATAATTGGTAAGGCCATTAAGTGATTTGCTTCTGACTTCATTATTTTCACCATTTTCATGAACATGTTTTGTGGGTACCAGTCACCTGAGCCTGTAGGCCTGTCCCAAATCATGACCTTTGTGGTGTGTAGGGTAATTTTTGAAGCAAATTTATTTGGGAAAAGTGTGCATTATATGGCAGGAAATATGGTATATGATTTAAGTTCTTATGAAGTATGTTTTCACTTGAATTTATACTGCTTGATTGACATGCTCATTATGGAGGATTACTGCACTCATGTTTACCGAAGAAGATGTGTGCTGTCACTCTATGATGATGATGATGATGATGATGATGTCCTATGTTTGCTTTTCTTGTTGATGACTAATGATAATTTCATGCTTGGACCTAATTTGTGCAGTTAGTATTTTGTGACTAAATGTGCTGGAAGTAATTCTCGGTGAAATATGTGTGATGATGGGCGGTGATCATTCACAGGTTAGTTGGTTAGAAGTTTTTGCCAGTTTGGTACTGGGGGCATTCAGGGTGAGGCTTAGTGGCAATCCTAGGTGGTTAAAATTATGGGGGGTCTGGGGGGGCAAAACCTTTAGGCTAGGTTAGGTTAGAATGCACTGACGAGAGAGTGGTGAGGTCCTGTGTAATTATACTGCCGTGGGCACCTGTGGCAGACATTGTTAGCAACCAATTTTTATATATTTTTTAAATGAAAAATATGTGGGTCCCAGAACCTAACTTAACCTATTTGACATAAGTACAATATGCTGTATATGGATGGGGTGATGAGAGAAGTAAAAACACGGGTAATGGAGAGAGAGATGGTGTTGCTAAGTAATGATGATGGATGGAATATCTCAAATTTGTTGTATGCCAAGGATGCGTTGCTGCTTGCAAATACTGGACAAGAACTTGGTAGACTAGTGCAGAGTTTTGTTGATGTCTGTGAGCGTCGTGCCTTGAGAGTAAATGTAGGAAAGAGTAAAGTGATGGCCATTGAGAGAGAGGGTGACTCCCAGTGTGATGTTACAGTGAATGGAGAGAGACTGGAATTGGTGAGAGTTTAAATACCTGGGTACATTGATAGAAAAGAGAGGTAACTGTGCAAAAGAAGTGGACAGTAGAGTGACACAAGGAAGGAAAGTAGCTGGTGCTATGAAGGTCTTGATAAAGAGCAAAGGCTTGAGTGTTGCTACTGCACGAGGCTTACATGAAGGAGTGTTAGTACAGTACCAGCTTTAACATATGGATGTGGGACAATGGTGTGGCATGAAAATGAAAAGTCAAGAGTGAGAGCAGTGGAAATGGGACTGCAGAGGAATGTATGTGGAGTACAGAGAGTGGATAGGATACGAAATAATGTGATTCACGAAAGATGCGGAATGAGGAAGTCTGTGGACACTGGAGTTGAAGAGAGTGTACCGAGATGGTATGGTGATGTGGAGAGAATGGATAACAGTAGAGTGATGAAAAAGGTTTATCTGAACGAATTTGAAGTTGGGAGGAGGCAAGGTAGGCCAATGAGAAGATGGAAGGATATGGTGAATGAGTGTGTGAGGAAGAGAGGTATGGTAGTTGATGAGGCTGTGGGACTGACAGTTGAATGAGCTGGCTGGATGAATTTTGTAAGAAGAAATGCATGATCAGGGATTTGGCACCCCCTTTTAAGGTGACAGCATTCGGATTGACTCTAGCAGATACTTTTATGTGAAGCTACAGAATTTGGTGTAAGTTTTTGGTGTATCAGATAGACCCAGGATTCAGGGGGTTTGAGTAATGAGTGAAAGGAAGTGTGGCCCATTGAACCAGGGAAACTTAGGCTGTCTGGACATTGGTACTTCTCGCCCTGCCTGAGGGTAGGAAAGGAGGTCCAGATGATGATGGTGATGATGATTGATGATGACGGTGATCCTTTGGTTATCGTGCTTTAATTGATACTGAACCTAGTGCATGGTAACAAGTGCACAGGACCTATGGGAATTATCTTTATTGGTAATAGGCACCTCCCTCTTAAACCCAAATTTTCCCTTTACAACAGTTTATACCCACGAGGTACATGCTGTTATGGTAAGTATTAAAAAACGCACATTAGTATAGTTAATAGAAAGTGATGAAAATGGTACATTAAGGAAGAAACACACACCATCATTGTCAGCAGAAACCAGCTCAGGTGCGTGGTAACTGTTTTTAGCCGAAAAATGTGCGGTAACGAGAGGAGTGCAGACTTTCATCTCGAAGTGATAATGAAAACAGCTATAACCCAGGTATCGCTGTATATGTCATGTATTAGCATGAACTTGATTCAGCTTAAGATTCTGCATAACATGTACAGAAACTGTACTGTATCTGATTTCCAGATGGTTGCTGTCGTTTACAATCTGTGCATTGTGCTTTTGTCGCTTGCTGCTAGGGTTCCATGATTCAAGCCTACTCACATGACCCATGTCCTGTACCTGCCTGCCTCAGCCTTGTTCTTGTCTTGATTATTGTGTTTAGAAACTTTTTTTTTATTTTTTATTTTTCCCAGAATTCTTACCATATAGTTCACTAGTTACAGTGCCTAAGCACCCAGAAAGTGCTCCTTCTAGGGCAAAAGTGCTTAGAATGCAAGAAAAACATTCACTCCTGAGGTAAAAATATTGGACAAAGTATTGCATGGTTTGGGAGCTTAATACAGTACAAATGAGAGGAGGGTCACATTCGTACATCAGAAAATTGGGTTGTCAGGGTTTACTGTGTAGATAGGCCCATTGTTTGGAAAATGATAAACACTTTAAAGAGGTTAATGATTGAGGGAGCAGTAAAATTCAAGAGTTATCACATTTGTAGTGGAATGAGTGTGAAAAAGTTACTATGAATGATTTTTTAATTTTAATGAGCTGATGGGCAGGGAGTTAAGAAATATTTAGTTCTTATGATGTGTGGCAAGTTTGTGTTGACATAAGAAGTTAGTTAAGATAATTATGCGAGTTAGGTTCTTGCAAATTACAGTATAGTTGACATGTTAAGGTTACTGCACTCATGTTTACCATAGAAGTTGCATGCAGTCTCAAGAGTTTGGAGTTTGTGGACATGGTTGCAATTCCAGTGACATTTCTTGTGGATTTTATGCTTCCATTACGGTAGATATGCATTATTATAGATCAAATGTTAATTTTGTATGTGTATGTTAGATATAATTAACCTTTATTCTCGTGGAAAATTGCTGTACGTAGCATTATAGATGTACGCTGGTGGTGGTCAAACACAGAATCCCTGTTTTCCCATATGTTGTGTACTTCATTATATGAGCACTCACTTAACGAGTAGATTTCCATAAATATAAGTATTTGTAACATTGGGACCCCACTGCACTGTATTTTCGATTCTAGGCTATAGAGATAAGGATAGTATTTTTGATTCTCCAAAGAAGTCAGTTTTAGGAAAAGGCTGTGGTCCCAAGCCATATTGTAGAATTGGTATTTTACTGTAATAAAGTACAGTAGTTCTTACTTATCTGCCAAACTGTTAATTGTGACAGCTTTTTTTTATTTTTTTATTTTTTTTATTTTTTTTTTTATAGTAAAGTACAGGGATATTACCAAGTAAACTGCAAAGTTGGCAATTTATAGCTAAAGGGTTAATAACTTATGAGAATTCAACATTGACTGAGAGGATGTACAGGGTATGTGTGATTTGGAGTGGGTGATCAATGGTCAGGTGATGTAATGGGGTGGAGAGGTAAATGAGAGAGGCTGGTGTGAATTGAAGAAAGGACAAACTGATAGCGAAGGACAGAGTGGCTTGGGGTCAATTTGAAACCACTCTCTGGGACTAATGTTTCTGATTGTAAATACGGTAAGACCTCACTATAACGGACTTATTGGGGCCCAAACCATTCTGAAAAATGCGAAATTCCAATAAAAACGACATCCAGACTTCCTCCTGCTAATCCGGACTTTTTCCGATATCAGACATTAGTCCAGATCACATGAACGGTTTTTAAACTGTTTTGACTACCATTGCAGTACTCTACTGTGTTAAAATTTCACTACTTTAATCAAATGGTATAGTATATACAGTATAATAATACTGTACTGTACGCTGATCAACATGTCTTTTATTTACTTTGTTGTGGTGAACATAGCTGATGTGGTCAGGCGGTCCAGACTGCTTCTGGCTTTATTGGACTTTTTTTGTTATATAGGAATTTAGTCCGGTAGCTCCTCAAGTCTGATAAAAGCGAATTCCAGTCTATTGAAGTCCGTTATATTGAGGTTTTACTGTACTGTAGATAGACATTCCCATGACTATGGTGGTGGTGATGATGATACTCATTTCAGCTGCCAGTTTGTGGTGAGCGAAGATGGTGACTACGGTGTGTACAGTGGGAACCAAGACCTGCTGGTGGAGTGGGGTTTGGTGGAGGAGGTGCGGCTCCATGTGGCATCCGCACCAGCTTGTCCTATCTGTCTCCACCCGCCCACTGCAGCCAAGGTACTACTGTATCCTATGTAGTGTGCAGATTTTAACTTTAATAGAGATCCCTAACTCCTTTCAGCTCAGTTGATGGCCAGGTGTTTTGAGTAACCAAGGAGATTCATTCCTACCTCATAACTCAGATTTAACAAATTTGGTACAACCGTGACTTAATTTTCAAGTTGTGCAAGTGGCCCATTTCTGTACACACAAGCCAACCGTGCACTAACCAAAAACAAATGAACCACAGTAAGTCACCATTACCCCATATATTGTATTAACCTGTAAACTTCAACTGATGTTCTGAGCCACACTGAGGGGAACTTCAGCTGATGTTCTGAGCCACACCGAGGGAAACTTCAGCTGATGTTCTGAGCCACGCCGAGGGGAACTGCGACTGATGTTCTGAGCCACACTGAGGGGAACTTCAGCTGATGTTCTGAGCCACACCTAGGGGAACTTCAGCTGATGTTCTGAGCCACACCGAGGGGAACTTCAGCTGATGTTCTGAGCCACACTGAGGGGAACTTCAGCTGATGTTCTGAGCCACACTGTGGGGAACTGCAACTGATGTTCTGAGCCATACTGAGGGGAGCTTCGACTGATGTTCTGAGCCACACTGAGGGGAACTGCAACTGATGTTCTGAGCCATGCTGAGGGGAACTGCAACTGATGTTTTGAGCCACACCGAAGGGAACTGCAACTGACGTTCATAGCTCCACTGAGGGGGAATTACAGCTGACTTCTTAGATCCCGTCCACTCATCCCCACCCTCCCTAACCCCACCTTCTTTCCCCCATCACCCTCACTCCCCCCCCTCCCTAACCCCACCTCCTTTCCCCCATCACCCTCACTCCCCCCCCCATCCCTCTACCCAACCCTGCCCCCTTCCTTTCCTATCCCACCTTGAACCCTACCCTCTTCCCCCATCCCCCTACCTCCTTCTCACCTCACCTCCATCACCCCCTCCTCCCTCTCCCCACAGATGCCACAAAATACCAAATATCAAAACTCTGACCTCTAAACTATGGCACACATAGATCTAAAAATTGACATACTTCATCAAGTCAGTGGGAAATAGAAAAAAGGAAATATGAGAAACTTGATTTTTGTGTACTTAGTATATATCAGATTTGATTTTTTCTGCAGTTTAAGGTTAATGTATGTTTTTAGGTGACGCGGTGTGGGCACATCTACTGCTTCCCCTGCATCCTGCATTACCTTGCACTCTCTGACAAGAAATGGAGGAAGTGTCCCATCTGCTACGAACCAGTCGACAAGGACGACTTGAAGAGGTTGGAATTAAGTGGAACCTTATGTTGGGTATGGGAGTGTTGCACCAACCGGTGAATTAAGAGAGACCTGTGAACTAATTTTCATCTTTTTTGTATGTCAGTTTTATCATGGTAATGGAGCTGGAGGAGACTTTCACATGATTGATCAAATATAATGGGGGCTCCACTAACAAGTTATGCAAATGTCCCTCAGCTTCCTCCATATCTGTAGAAAAAGGGATGACGGACTGCTTGCTGGGCCACATCATCATCACTGTTGAGGGATTAAAATCTTAAACAAGTTTCTGAATTCAGAGGAATTTTGTAATGAATAGAGAGCTGTTGCTGCTGCTGGTTAATGCCAGTCTGTCTGGCTGAGCAGACCTATCAACTGTAGGCAAGCAACTGCTGCTGCAGGGCTGTCTTGTGCAGTGAATGGATGTTTCTTTGTGGTAAACAGTGTCTCACCACAGTAAGGTATGGGGAAGAGTGTGGAAGTTTGGTTCCAGATGATTGCTGCATTTGTCTCTCCCCACCCAGTTAGCAGGGGTGCACCACATCACCTGATTATTTGGTTATATGATTACCACCCAGCGTTGTAGGATTCCAGGGTTACAAGAAACCATTAGGTTTGTCGCTCAGTGTAGAGAAATCAGAAGTGGAGAGAAAGAGTAATAAAAAGCAACTCTCTCCATTAACTTCTTAATCTCGCCAGATGATCGCATGGAAATATCCTTAGGCTGATTAATGCTGTAATCACCGGTGAGGTGATCACTGGAGGACTAGGTGCGTGAGACTCAGCACATGGATGCGAATACAGTTTATTCGCGTCCACATGCTGGGTCTATCACCAAGTCCTCCAGTGATCACCTCACCGGTGATTACAGTCAAAACGTGTGGTCTAAACTACTCTGTGCGACTCGAGGAAAGCTGTAAGGTGTTGTCAGCTCCAAGCCTCAGTTGTGACTGTCCTGCCCTGTGTTGGTTGTTGGGGCCCCATACTATACGTCCAGATACAGAGCAGCCCTTGTTTGCATGTCACCAATTAATTATGTTCCCACCTTTCACCACCTCCCCACAACACATCATCTTATTTACCCGGGTTAATCCACTTACAATGTACTCTTATATTCCCACAAACTTTGGCTTATATCTACTTACATTAATCAGTTTACCGGTATATCCACTTACATTAGCTTGACTCCTCTTGTACCGTGACTGCCAATGTGTGGCAGCAACAAATGTTGTTGTTGTAGCCTCAGTCATCATGATGTCAAGCTGGTGGACAGCAGGTTAAACTTTCCATTTTCCTGCAGCAGCTTTTTTTTTTTTTTTTTTTTTTTTTTTTTTTTAAAGGGGAATAGAGAGGGAGGTGAGGGGCATTTGTACAGTCAGGAAGCAGAAGTGCCTAGCTATATGAGTTCCACATGATGGTGTTCCTCTCAGGCACCCAGTTCATATGTAGTAACCACATCAGCTTGCTCCAGTCTGAAGATAACAAGTACAGTTGTGTGCCACCTGGGTGAGGAGGTAGAGTTCCAGCGAATATGATGGGAGCTGCACAAGATTATGAAGATGGTGTTGATAGCAAAGATGATGATGTGTATATTTAGCATGGTCACCGTGTGCCATGGTGTTGAGGTGAAGTTTTAGCTAGTGTGACAAGGGCAAGATGGGATGGTGATGATTGTGTGTTTTCCTTTTTGCAAGGTAGTGGTGTGCCACAGTGACTAGAGCCTGGGTGAGGAGTGACAGGAGTGAGGCAGATGAAGATGGTGATGATGATGGATATTTTTAGTATGGGTTAGGAAATGAAATTTCAGCTGATGTGATGAGCAAGACAGATGATGATAATAATGGTTCCCCCCCCCCCCCAGTGTGGTAGCAGTGTGCCATGGTGACTTGAGCCTGGGTGAGGAAGTTGAATTCCAGCTAATGCGGCGAGAGCGAGACAGCCTCCTGCCTGTGCCTGCCTCCGCATTTACCCCGGACCTCATCGCCTCCCACCCTCGCATCACACAACCCTCCCCTGCATCACCGTTTGCTAAACTGCTGCTTGCATCAAAAGAGGAGGTTAGTGGAGAGTAAACTGAAGAGTGGAATTGCTGAGTGGATAAAAAGCTATACCGATACATGGCGTGTGAATGAGTGTCTGGCTAAAATCATGGACTTGAGGAGCTTATAGTTAAAAGTCATTGAATTTCATGCACCTGTTACTATATAATAAGTGGATGTGTCACAGTTCCATCAGGTAAAACAAACTGACAGTTGTGCTTTGTTGTCGTGCAGGTCCAATGCCACATCGTATCTCGTGAGAGGCGCGAATTGGAGTACCAACTTGAAGTGGAGGGGGACCAGCCTGAGTCTTGTTTCATCCACCAAGCTCTCGAGTCACTCCGCTTTCGTCATGCATCCCTCTCTTTGCCAGATGGTATTTTGCTCTTGATGCTGATGGTTAAAGTGACCACTATATATGTAATTGTAGTGTTGCAGAACTGCCATTACTGATGATTGTACAGGTGAAAATGGTCTTCATAATTTACCTGTAAGGTTATCAGTGATGTAGTTCCATAGTGGCTAAGGAAAAGACTAGTGCTGCTAGAGTGTAGCAGTTATCATGCAAAATTTGCCCAAGAATAACCTCCTGAAGTTTCCTTATCTATTGATACATTTGATACATCCTGTATGCTGACACTGGATCCCTCACTAAACAGGTGATGGCATGGCAGGGTTGGAGGATGGTGTGGAAGCCCAAACACTTTCCAGCCCAGATGAACCTCTTTCATCCAGTGAAAGCCTCTCCTCCTTCGATGATCCTCTCAGTCCTCTTTCACCCACGTTTGAACCTGCCAGTCCACTCTCCCCAGCCTTCAACTCTTTCCCCACACAAGAGGGAGTAACTAAGAAAGGAAAGGAGGAAAATACAGGAGATTGCAAAGGAGAGAAAGGAAAAGAGGAAACTACAGGAGAATGCAAAAGAGAGAAAGGAAATGTGGCAAGGAATGGAAAGGAAGATGCTGGTGAAGAGTGCAAGGGAGGAGCTGTGGAAATTGTGAAAGGTAATGTGGGAGAAGAGGAGCCGGCAGTAACAGTGGAGGACTTGGACATTTCGCAGTTGCAGCCTGTTGTTACTGCCAGCAGTAACAATACAACAGGGGGACAGGTTGGTTGTGACAGGATGTATGTATACCATAGTTTCAGATTAGAAATACACTCATGCACAACTTGCTTTCTTCCACACCTACCCATACTCACAAACCTTAACTCTGTGACCTGTCACTGTAATCGGTTCCAATTGATGTTTTCTCCCCAACAGCGTCCAGGCCCCAAGCCGACATTCTACTTCTACCAGGCACGCAATGGTGCGCATGTGTACCTCCACTCCCTCAATGTCCAGATGTTGGTGCAGGAGTATGGTGCCCTCGAGAACTGCCCACCCACAATCTCTGCCAGGGTGGTTGAAAAGGTGAAGTTACCATATATTAACCCCTGCCAGGTTGATTCATTGTAAGATAGTTTTCCTTCTCAGTCATTGTTCTATATCATCATCATCATCATCCGGACCTCCTTTCCCACCCTAGGGCAGGGTGAGGAGTTGCATGTCCAGACAGCCTAAGTTTGCCCAGTCCAATGGGCCACGCTTCCATTCACTCATCTGTCAAGCTCCTGGAATCTTGGCTGTATCTGATACGCCAGTAACATTCACCACATTCTGTAGCTTCACATAATTGTATCTAATAGAGTCAATCCGGAAGCTGTCACAATAAAAGGGGTGCCAAATCCCTGATCATGCACTTCTTCTCCAACATTCATCAAGGCAGCTCAATCTCTTGTCAGTTCCCTAGCCTCACTGACTTCCATGGCTCTCATCGTCACACACTTATCCACCATATCCTTCCACCTTCTTCTTGGCCTATCTTGCCTCCTTCCTCCTTCAAATTCACTCATATATCTTTTTCACCATTCTATTGTTATCCATTCTCTCCACATGACCATACCATCTCAGTACACTCTCTTCGATTCTGGTGTCCACAGACTTCCTCACTCCACATCTTTCACAAATCACATTAACTTGTATCCTATCCACTCTCTGTACTCCACATACATTCCTCAGCAGTCCCATCTTCACTGCTCTGACTTTTCTTTTTCATGCCTCACCATAGTCTCGCATCCATATGTTAAAGTTGGCACCAACACTCCTTCATCTGCAACACTCAAGCCTCTTTATTCCTCTTCACTAGTCTCTTTATGTGCTTCTTGCTCTCAGTGTATTCATTTCTTATTTCAACTGAACCCCTGTTTTGTATCCACTCTAGCCACTTCCTCTTCCTCTCCACCGCTCACTTAACCTCTTCATCCTACCATGGTGTACCTTTCTTCTTTGTTGTTACTCTTGCCACACCACACACTGCTTTAGGATTCCTAACTAAGCAGTCCCTATATGCATTTCACAGGCTGTCCAGTTCCATGTCATTCCAATTCACAGATTCTAACTCCTCTCCTACTTTGGTCCTGTATTTGTCTGCCATTTATGTGATCCTCAGCTTCTCGACCTTTAGTCTTTCTCCCAGACAGCTCCTCTCTCTCCTGGTATGAGGCTTGCAGCTTGACCCATGCAGACCTTCATGTGAGGTCTGCAGCTCAGCAAGAATTAGCATCATATAGTTTTTATAGATTATTTTGTGTAATTAACCTTTGCGCTTTCATTTTTGTTTGGAGTTTTATGGATTTTGTGTGTGTGTGTGTGTGTGTGTGTGTGTGTGTACGTTAAAATTAGGATAATGAATACGGATTCCCTCTCACAGTCAAGATGCTGACTATTATACATTAACCCCGTGAGGCTGAGATCTGGGGACCATCCAGCCCTCTTAAGCTACCAGAAGAGGCTGGATGACTCCATCGCTGATGCCTGTCCAGGATGCAACATCACCCCATACTATGAAGCACATTATGGAATTCTGCATTACACACTATCACCTACGCCAGCAATACAACATACACTCTTTGAGAGCTCTGTGGAAAAGCCCAGTCTCGGCAATGGCCTTCCTAAGGGACTCGGGGTTGTTCAGCCAGACTTCCTAGGGAACTACTACTACTACTACTACTACTACCACCCCTTAAGTACTATGTATTACGATCATTGTTTTCTGAGCTTGGTACGTAAAGTCCATGTCCTACGATCGTAGCATGGTTACATAAAACTGGAGAGCTGTAACCCTGCCTCTTTTATGATGTAATTAGTACCTAGCCAATGAAAACTAAGGGATCCAGTGGTGGGAGGCATGATCCATCCCCCTTCCCAGGTGTGGGACCCCCTCCCCCCCAGCCCATCTCTCCGTTTCCCTCTGCCCCATTGGATTCTGCCCTCTGTGTTTCCTCCCACCCAGACTACCCCCCATACCCCCTCTAGACCATATTGGCTGTGTGTGGCAAGCATTTTCCCCCCTTCTGATGTCCCCCTACACTCCCTCCACGTCCCTATTCCCCCTTATTTCTCAAGGATGTCCCATTCTCAGTCTTAACGTGGAGTTACTTTTTCATATTTTTGACGGTCGATTGTGCAGTAACCATTAGACATAAGAAAGAGAAATATACATTTTCTGGTGCATAAAATCAAGCTCTTCAAATTTGTAAGACCAAATTTACACTGGTACAATTTTTTTTCTCTCTCTGTCTCTCTCTCTCTTTACACAAGGGATGACAATTTTTATTTTTGACGTTTTTTGATGGTCAGTATTGCAGTAACCATTAGTAATATGAGAATGAGATATACCTTGTTTGGTATGTTCAAGCTCTTTAAATCTGTAAGAAAAAATTTTACGTTGGTGAAAGTTGAAAAATCGGACCCATTTTGCAGTTCCGGCGGTAGGCAGGCTGGGAAATTTGCCTACTTAAGGTGTTAAATCCTTGTTATAATTCAACTCCTGTGCAGTCAAAGTCCTCTCTAAGTTAATGAAACATTGCTTTTTAAAGCCTTGCTCCTGCTTGTAAAACCGGTAAAATATGTCAGGTTCCCCTAGTTTTCAGTACTAGTTGTGTAGAAAAATTTGTAATTTTTAGAAGACATCTACTTATAACTAAACCAGCACTAATTTTTTCAATGAACCCTACTTACATACCAGTACTTACATGTTATTGGTGTTATGCTTTGTCTTATGGAATCATGTTGGGGTTGGCCAAGGTACAGCTGATGTTTTCTGATGATTGGAAGCAAGGCTGAGTGCCCAGACCAGCTAATTAGTTTCCAGCAATTGCTGGGAGGTGTTGGGGAAAACAAAAAGAACTGAGGATTTGTAATGAAATTTTGTAAATAAGTGAGTCTCACATGGACTTTTATTTACTTGTGGGTGAATGTTTTATTCTTGGAAGTGGTGTTTGTATGGTTAGTTACAAAGCTTGTATCCACACTTCTCTCATGTTTGTACCTCTCAGGGTTGATGGTGGCCACCCCTCTACTTCCTAAAATGAAGAGAAGGCCATTCAAATTACAATTACTTGGGCCATGACTCATATCTGTCTGTAATCCCACATTCCTATCTCTGTCAGCTGTAGCTCTTACTGTTCATTCCAGAGTAGAATCATATTTATTGGTGATGTTGAAGGATGTGGTTCTAATTTTAATTTGGAATGGACTTTTATTGTCATTATCATCCAGACCTTTCCCATAGAAACCCAGGGAAAAATGAAAAATGCTAGACTGAAATACAAACCAGAGTTTGCCTAGTTGAATGAGCCACACTTCCATTCATTCCCCAATGAAGACACCAGAATTCTGACTTCATCTGATAGGTCAAAAAACATTCCACACACATCTACACACTTGCCTGTCTGATGGAGTCAGTCTGATAGCTGTCAAGTTAAAAGGGGGTGCCAAGCCCTGGTTGTACCCCTCTACACAAAATTCATCCGGCTAGCACAGTCACTTGTCCGTACCCTAGCCTTGCTAGCTCTTCCGCCTCTCACACACTCATTTACCACATCTGTCCAGCTTCTAGACGTGCTATGTCTCTTCCTACCTTCAGATTTGCTCAGATATTCTCTTTTAACTACTGTGTTCACACCCATTCTCTCCACATGACCATACTGTCTATGCACATCCTTCAGTTCTGGTGTTTACAGCTTTCCTTACTCCACATCTTTTTCACAATTCACATTATTCCTTATTCTGTCCATTTCCTGCACTCCACACTGACTCTTCCACTGTTCTTACACTTTGCTTGTCATTTTCATGCTACACCAGTCTCAGACCTGTATGTTAGTTTAGGCGCTAAAACTCTGTGCAAGCCTCTTGCAGTGGCTATGTTCAGATCTCTGCCTTTATCAGTGCCTTTTGAACACCAGCCACTTCCCCTCCCTTTTCCACTGTGTTTTCCCTTTCTTTGGCACATTTACCTTGCTTTTCTGTCACTGCACCCAGGTACGTATTCTCTCTCGCTATGTCAAGTCTCAACATTCACCATAAGCTCACACTGGAAATTGCATTCTTTTACAGTAATCCTCACTTTACTCTTCTTTACTTATCTCAGAACATCAGTTGAGCAGACTTTTGACACGTCCTCCCTCTATCAGGTTTCTTGCTCTCTGGACCCTACTTTGTCCCATCCTTAGTTGTGAAGTGAAGTGATGATGCTGATTATGATGATGATGATTTTGTAATGATGCTGATTATGATGATGATGATGATTTTGTAATGATGCTGATTATGATGATGATGATTTTGTAATGACCCTCTCCTAACCAGGTGACCATATCAATGACTGAGGATCTGCGGTCTCGGCTGCGCTACCTCCGCCACCTCCCTCTCACCTCCAGCTTTGAGTTGGTTGAGGTGGCACTGTGTCCACCTCTCCTCTCCATAGCCACACTTGCCATCTTCCAGGTGAGAGAGAAGAAATAGGGGTACTGTTCTGGACACCAATGTTGATCCACTTCCTTGTGATAAATAACAAGACAGTGATCAGTGAATTTGAAATGTAGCAGTACAGTCTTCAGAACCCAGCAAATGTTTCAGAATAATGTGTAAAGACATATAATAATTGTTAAGCTATAAAGTGGAGTGATATCTGTGACAGCAGATAAACACAGTCATAGAAGTATCATAGAGAGGGGGGGGTTCAGTAGTATTCTGAATGGTTGTAGTGTGTGATGTCAGGAAGATTAATGTATGTTGCTGAGTGTTGATGTAGTAACAGAACTTTAGATAAGACTGGTTTCTCTTCAGGTACAAAGTGATAACAGCTCTTTGTCATCCAAGCAGGGCTAGGTATACTGGACATTTTCCAGTGTCTGTTGTCATTAGTGTTATATTGATTAGAATGAAATGTGCATTGACACCCTTTTCATCAAATGTACATTAGAGAAATACCAACTAACCTCCTTACTAGAATGAAGTCTGTTTTTTGTAATATCCATGTAATTTTATTTACCATAGGTACAATCAGCTGTTATGTATGGTAATGTATAGTAACTCAAACTGTGGCACCTTTACTGTCATGGCCCCATCTTTAACATCTTTCAGAACAGTGATAATAATAATAATAATATTAATGATAATAATAATTATAGTAGTAGTAGAAATGATAATAACAAAGTAACTTTTTGTGACTAGGACAAGATTGATGCCAGGCAGCGGGCACGGAACCGGCGAGCCCGAGAGGAGCGGAAAATAGAGAAGCGTGTGAAAGCAGAGGAGGATCGCATGATGGGCCGCTCAAAAGGTGCCACCAACCTGAAGATTGAGTCACTCAAGCAGTTCCCTTCCTTCTGTGAGGATTTCCCTCCAAGGTGGGCTGTTGTGGCCAGAATGAGGTAGACTTGCAAAGTTAACCAATATCTTATATGAAAGACACGGTATTGACTAACTTGAATTATAAAGTTGGATTTTAAGGGGTAAGAGTGTAATGCTAGACAAGTGCTAAATTAGTTTAAACTGTTATTTGAAGTTAATTATTTAAATATTTTGCTACTACCTGAGATCTTTGTAAGTCATAGCTTTTTAATGAAAATGTGGGTTAGATCCACTGCCTGAGATCTTAGTAAGTCATAGCTTTTTAATGAAAATGTGGGTTATATAAGTTATTTTACTTGATGATTACAGCCTGGATGGTGTGGGTGTGGAGGGTGGAGGTAATGGCAGTGAGGGGGTAGAGAGTACAGGGTGTGAGGGAAGTGAGGTGCTACCCACCACATCACCTCAAGACACTTCTACCACCATGTCATTTGCTAAGGTGAGTCATTGAGCATGACATGGTAGGACCTCTGGTTCTGTGTCTGACCATCTCTTCTGCTGTTTTAATAGTTTATATGGACCTGAAGTTTGTGTATTATCTTACACCAGCATTATCATACTTGTCTTTGGGAACAGTGGTGAAATCATAATGTCACATATATCAGCTGTGCCAAACACAGCTAGAGTAATCGTATAATTGTCGTTGAGTGTACCCTGTCTCTCAGATGATCCGGGAGGGGCAAGCCCGAGGGAACAACAGTGGCAGTGGCGGATGTGTGTGGCCCAGCCTGGGGGGGTCAAAGCCACACCACACACAGCAGCCAGGTCAGTATATCATCTTGGATTGGGATTGGTTGTTGTGGGGACCTTTTCCTTTTCCTTTCATGTCCTTGTCATATCTCTCCTCTTCCCATCCTTCACTGTTGATGTATGGCAGGAATGTGCTAAATGTTTTAGTGAAGTTATCATCTTGGATTGAGATTGGTTGCTGTGGGGATATTTATCTTTTCCCTTTCCACATTGTTATTTCTCTCCACCCCTCCCTTTCCCATTGATGTATGGAGGGAATGTGTTAAATAATTTGGTGAAGTTATACTGTACAGGCTTGAATGTGGAGGGGACAGCCATTGCAGACAGATCAAGGAAAATGTGGGATAAGGACCTGAGAAATCTGAGTTAAAAGACTTCACTGGAATGCTGTTGCAGACTTCAGCCTTGAAAGCAGCTGTCAAATGAGATGGGGGGGGGGTCTGATCCATGCAAAGCATGCAGCACTGCTTTATGTAGTTGCAGTAAGCCATTAGTGTCAAATCTACTGGTAAAAGATAAGGTGGGAGCATCCGTCATGAGGCACTTAGCCGCAGTGCTCATCTTCGTAATATAGGCCTTTGAGCCTTTAGTGGGTTATTCACCCAATAACTTGGGATACAAGTCCACTGCATCATCCAGGTCACCACAGTTACCTCCCCTAGGTGTTATGCTAGATACTCTTTTTACCCATCAACCTACAAAGGGTGGATGGACACCTGAGTCAAGTGACCTCCAGCTGCCCACCCAAGATTTGAACCCTGGCGCTAATGGGCCGGCAGCTTCGCAGTCAGCGATGCTAACCACTCAGCCACCGCTGGGCTAATGGTTCCCTTTATTAAATACTTCGTAACTTATGAATTGACTGTATGGCATTTGTATGGGAAACTTGTCTGCAAAGGAAAAAAAAAAAAAAAAATCCAGATGGCTAGACCAATGAGGTGGAGCCAGAATTACAGTAGTTTGGATGATGTGAAAATGGGTGTCTGTGCCCTGGCATACTTTCCTCAATACTTTCTCATTGTTATCTAGACCCCATCTCATCCCATCCTTTGATGGGGAAAGAGGTTGGAATGATTACTAACACCCAAATGATGATGATGATGGTGATGATTATGTACTAACTCCACATTGATGATAATGATAATGGTGTATTAACTCCACATTGATGATGTACTAACTATAACCACACACAGGTTACAGAAGCAATGCCTGGGATGGGAAGCAAGGAGGGAGCCAAGTGGATGGCGGTGGCTCGGATGAGGAAGGGGAAGAGGAGGGTGCCGCGCCGGAGTTTAAACATGCCTTCAGTGCTGCTGTGGCTCGTGCTCTAGATGCTGCTGCCGCCAGGAAGTCATCTGGTCAGTTGCTGACTTAGTGATTTGTAGTAGTTAGTGGTAGTAGTAGTGGTAGTAGTAGGTTAGAACAAACATACCACAATGGCAGAGTGGTGTTGAAATACAGCACAATTTTTTCTAACTTGGGCTTTGTCATTCTTTGTTTGGTTGTTTAACATCACCACATCGGAGTTGAGAATTAAGGCTAAGATGGTGTCATTGATGATGTGGTGGTGGTAGCATAATGATGCTGATGATGATTGTGATGATGATGATGATGATGAGGATGAGAAAGAGGAGGAGAGAAAGCCTCCTAGCTAAGAGTAAATAACATTAACTTTGTCCACAGCTTCGAATGAGGTAGAGGCGGCGAGCAGTAGTGGTCGTAAGGGGAAGAACAAGAAGAAGAAAAAGCAGGTAGTCCTCTTTTCATCGGGGGGACTCAACTAGGCATTATTTATTCTCTTCATACCCCCATGAACCTAAGTGTAATATCATAATAGAAAGTTTGCTGACACTTCTCTACCCACTGTGGTGATGGGAGATGCTACGTAAATATATTTTGAGTGTGCTGTGATGACAAAAACTAACACTTCCCAGCCAGATGTGGGAATGAAATTGGTTAATACCCCCTCCCCCCCTTTTCTGAGAAGGATTCCTTCACATGATGGTACTTATATAACCAACTGATTCCTGGTTGTATGGACATCTCTCACCTCCCTCCTTATCCTCTGAAAGGAGGATGGACTGGTGGAGAAGAACAGCCTTATCCTTCAGTCCACTGGGTCAACATAGCAGATGAACCTGGAGCAACAGCCAGCCACTATTATTACCTTTTTTTTTTTTTTTTTTTTTTTTTTTTTTAAAGAACTCCGTAAATTAACAAATATTTGCCTATTGTGGGTCCATTATTAGCTTTGAAAGTTGATTTGCCTGTACAGCCCAATTTAAAGTGTGTAAAAAAGTTCGTTTACAATATCCCTTACCTATTGATATCTGCATGTACTTCAAAATTTTTTGAGTGATTGCAGTATAAAACAGGTAAAGAATGAAACTTTTAAGTAATTGTATAAAGTGCACAGCAAAAGTAGTTGAGAAGGATGGATACTAACTAGCATTTGGGGAGGAATAAGAAGTATGGAAGTCTGGAGACAGTAGTGGCAGGGGATTGACAGCAAACTTTTGCCTGTGATATACATGGATTTGTGGGTTGTATGAGGGTAGGTGGTAAAGGAAGCAATGTGAGCTCCTTCTTGACCAGACCAGTGTGTGTTAAGAGAGCTGTCCATCATAAAGCAGTGTTTTATTTCATCTGTTCATCACTAGAATGATGAATATATACTGTATATATGTATAAGCAGATGTGATTGTTTTAAAAATATGGCTGGTTATACGACAGAAACAGACATTCAGAGTGGCTTTTGGTTGATAGTGCAAGTCCTCATTTTGTTCCCCCCCCTCCCCCCCCTTTTTTTTTCTACAGTAAATTACAAAAGGAATTACCTGATCAAGTTCCTTGCCTACCTGTAAAGCGAATTAACGTTTGCCAATTTGTAGTACTGGTTATGTGAAAAAAGTTGTGGAAGTTGGAACTCTTGCCTAACACATAACATGGGCTGTCTTTACTAAGTGTTTTGTGAACTGAGAGAAGTTACTTTTATGTATGTGCTTGTGAGAACCTAAGTATGGACCTAGTCTGGCCAAGAAAGAGATTTTTAAGGGCGGTTAGTGTCAGGGAAAGGGATAATTTTACTCAGGATAGGCCAAGTACTGTATGTGTTGGCTGGATTTCAGATATTTAACTACCTTATTGCTCGGTAACTAGGTTAGTTGTTTTGGTAGCATTTTTTGCAATACAGGTATTGTAAACATCATGGTACTAATAAGGTGAAATTGAGAGATTGTCTGCTCCCAATTAGCTTGGTGTATGTCTAGCTATTTGTATTACAAGAGGGATTACATGTGACCCGGGGCATGTATAATCGTCATTTGTAATTCACGTTGTACCTAGGCGACCCAACAGATGGTGCAGGCAGTTTCATACATGAAAAATATGTTGACCTCTCCATTGATATTGGGCTTAAGGAAGTGGCCAGGTTTCGGTTCCTGGAAATTAAACGAGCATTGTTTTACTACAGTACTTGGTTAAATCTCTCATTATGGTGATGTCTTGCTGTCATTGTTATGGTGTTTGCAAAAATGTTCTGAATAGACATCATTGTAGTGAAGAGGATAATTATTGTCCTGAGCAATTTTGTCCAAGATGCAAAACAGCCGCCAGCTCTTGTTGCTTCTGTTTAATGTCATCATATTGGTATCATTTATTTTATTTTCCTCCCATTCTGTTAGTTTTTAATAGTGTATCCATCAGTGTATCATCCGTAATTATATTTCTTTTTTAGGCAAGGTGTTAGTTTGCACCAGGTTATATGTTTTACTTTGCCACGCAAGTTATACGCTGAATGAACATAATTGGAGAAAATTTAGTTTACATGAACCCAAACAGGTGTGAGCTACCTGTATCTTCATTAACACCTCCAATTAATGAGATATTACTGGTTGTCCACAAAATCCTGCTCAGTTTGTGTAAGTTTGCTGCATATAGGCACCATAACATTGAGATGCAAATTTTTCATATGAAAGAGGTACTTGAACTTGTTTATCTTTTTTCAGTATCTTTTATATGGAAAAACTTTATCTCCCTGTATTAAGCCATTTGCACACAAATGGTTTTTTGCAAGCTTATCAGGACTTTGGACACACCCTGCATTGTTTTTTATTGCTGCCATTGGGAGACAGTTTTGCTCAGCTTAAGTTAGCACCCCAGTAGTAAAGGGATCACTGAAGTCTTGTTATCTAGCCCCTCACAGTCTGAAAAGATTTCCTGAGCGAAATACAAATGTCTAAAGGTAGTGTTTTTTTTTTTTTTTTTTTTTTTTTTTTTTTTTTTTTATAGCTGTCAAGGTCCATCTCATTGTAATTTCCCAAAGAGAACTTTATTGCTTTTGTTTCTGAGATTCAAGTCGAGAATGCGTTGAAATTCATTCCTGCTTGCCTGATACTGTGCTGGACAGACAGCCCACATTATAAACAGCCTTTTGCTTGTCTTTTGGTGTTAAATTTCATCACATTGTAGCAACATTGTCAGCAAGTTTTGTTGCTACCTCTAAAGCTGATTTTCACGTGTACCCTGATTTACAGTAACACGTTTGTAAAAAGTTAATGGAGTAAAACTCTTCCTTTACTTAATATGAACACTGCTTGAACAGAGAGAGATGAGAGGGCAGAATGGTTTTTAATTTTTCATAGTATCAAAGTTTTGCTGAAGGGGAAGAAAATTCTTTTGAAGATACCTTTGTTTCATCCATTTCAGTTCATTTGCAGAAGTATGCCAACATAATGCTTAAAATTGATGCCAAGCCTCTTATTAGTTGGTAGCAGATGTTTCCTGTGGACTGGAAAGTATCACAAACTGATAAAAAAAAGTTCAGTTGTATTGTTTCCATTATTTTTTTCCTCTTTGGTTGTATATACTAATGGTATGGATAAATAGTTCCATATTACTTGTTTTGGTGGGGTATTTATTTAATCCTTTCACAACAGTGAAGACATGTGGTGTGGTTTCCACCACGGGGGCCATTAGGTTAGGGGATTGAACAAGGAAATGGCTCTAGATCACAGCAAGTGGTGAGCTGCCATCAGTTGAGGCATACAGATTATTGCATGGTCAGTAGTCTGAACAAAATATAAACATAAGAGTTTTCATCTGTCATTGATGGATATTGAATGATGGTGATGGGGATCCACCATAAGCTGAGTAAACTTATCTAGTGGCAGTAAGTGTAAGAAACAATTGTCTTGAAGGGGTTAAGGAGATACAGTACAAGCATCTTTGTGTGAGGTGCTTGTTGTATGTAAGATTAGTGTTGCATTAATTACCTCACTACAGGCAAATACTGTTTAAACCATCCTTGGATAATAAAAAAATAGAGTATTTTATGTAAAAGCCTCCCCCTTTAAAAAAAAAAAAAAATTATTTCAAAATGCTTGCAGACAGAGCTTGAGGGGGGGGGGGGAAAGGCCTCCAGAATAGCTCAACATTTTAAAAACATGTTGCTTGAGGCTTGATTGTTATAACAGCTAAAGAATGTGGCCAAATTATTTTGCTAGATCTTTTGTTCTCTTGAGTTGCATTAACTATTTTGGCTTAAAGATGAATTTTAATATTTTGTGCTGGCTAATATGAGATGGCTTTATTTATCGTCTAAGGAGAGAGATCTGATAGGGAGGGGATACAGTGAGAGAATTTCAGACCTCTTTATTCCATGAGACTTGTTACCATATGCTGAAAAAAATCAGAGGTTGCAAGAATGAAACAAAACAGATGTCATTGTACTAAAAGGGGAAACTGATCATAACAAAACTGTTATCCCTTTTTTAAATTTTTATTCTTGCTGTCAGCCGATGATCTGATTTGGTTTGGAGGGAGATGTGGTAAAAGGGCTAATGGAAGTTGTTTTTAACCCCTACAGTATTGTATGCTTGGATCTTCAGCTGAATAAAATAGTGTAGGGTAGCATGACTATAATGGAGACATTGTTGTTTGGAAACAGTTTAAAGATCATACTGTTAAGGATTAATCCTTCACTACCCATATTGTGGTCACATACAAAACAAATGCCATTTTCAGTGCAAAGAACCAGTGGTTTTCAAGCCTAATCAGTGCATTTTATGTGTTACAGTAGGTACTTGGCGTAATGAAATGTGCATATGCTGAAATCACCTATACAGTAGATGAAGAGAATGTAAATTGAACCCGCTGAGCTTGGGGACGTTTTTTTCTTATTATTCTTGCCATCCGCTCGACAGCTGTATTAAGTTTAGAATTGACTTTAGGCTACAATCTGAAGGGTTTAGATGTGGCATCATTATACACTTTCAGTACTTTCAGTATGAGACCTTGTCAGAGTTGAATAAAATGGTATTGTAGCAACAAGAATAAAAAGGACATCACCTGATTTCAAGAAGTTAAATGCAGCTGTTTATGCATGATACCTGAGATCTGGATTTGCCTCCTCAGTTTGAAGGGAAGAGCATATATTCTGAATTAAACCTCAAGAAACCTGGAGAAGACAGTCTCATGCAAAAATATTTAAGTAAATTTCTTGATGCCCAACAAAAAGTAATGTGGTTTAGATACCGTATGTTCATATCTGCTGTTCTACCGTTCCTGTTATGTCTATAGCGAGACTCTTAATTCCTGGTGGATCAGTAAAGGATTGGGTTATTGATAAATAGATAGCATTAACCCATTCAGCACAGTGATATCATTATATTCTTTTCACAAGAGCTTTTTATTCAGCTGTGTGGAGACCTGCATTACATTCTGTAGCTTCACATAAACGTATTTGATTGAGTCAATCGCAGCGCTGTCACGTATCATACAGCCAGGATTCCGAGGGTTTGAATGATGAGTGGATGGAAGTGTGGCCCATTGGAGTGGGCAAACTTGGGCTGTCTGGACGTTGCTACTGTTCACCCTGCCCTAGAATGGGAAAGGAGGTCTGGATGATGATGATTGATGATGATGGTGGAGACCGGCAATGATTGGAGTAACACATTCAGATGGAACATTATTCATTTTATTCTTGCTGTCTCATGATGATTTCCTTCAGCTTTGGATAGACTTTTTGAAGGGGTGAGGTTCTGTGCTGCCATTATGTAACCCATAGACTATGAGAGATTTCCTAAGTTAAATAAATTCATCTGGCAGCAGCAAGAGTAAACTAGAAAGGATTTCACTTCAGTGGTTCATGGAAATGTTTCTCTTCCCTTCATTATCCATTTCTTTCTCAGGCTAAATAAAACCTGAGGGTGGTAGAAAAAAAAAAATTATATATATATAATAGAATCGATGAAAATTATCATCATTGCATCCTTGGGTGAGAAAAGAAGTTTGAATGGCCATGATGATGATATGAAAAGAATACAAAGTTGAATACTGTAATACAAAAGTGCACAATGCATTAACCCCTTGGTTAGTCATAAATGAACTGTATAGTATGTTCTCTTCAGTTTAATGGAAGCCTTCACACCTGACCAGAGCATATCTACAGCAAGTTTTTAAACCCATTGAATCTGAGTGATGCATCTTTATTATTGTGACCTGATGATTGTATTCAACTTAGGAAAGATCCATCTTATTGAACAGGTTTATTAAGGCTATATTTAACCCCAGTAGTTCAGGGAGTCTATCCTAAGCTGCTGCCATTAATTTTATTCAGTTTAGGAAATGCCTCGCACTGAAAGTTTTATTAAGGCTATATTCATCCCTGCTTACTGTAAAAGTCTACCCTAATCTGATTAAATAATCAGGGAGATGGCAAGAGCAAATGAAAGAAATCCTGGGGTTCAAAGGATTTAAGCCATGTGAAGTTGTTGGTATACTGTATTTTGACTTTCTTTTCCGGTGGCGTATTCCTGTGGTTATGTTGTGTACGTGACCTGGGTTGGGTTATGTTGCGCTAAGTGGCTTTCCAAGGTTTTATTTTATCATCCCGAGTCTATCAATAAAAACTAGAAAATGTTGGATGTGTTTTGCTGTTCTCAGTACAGTATAATGATGTTTGGTCTATATCTACAGGCAGACATATTGCCAACAGAAGGGGTCACCATCAATAAATTCACTCCACTGTCCTCCGTCATTAGACTGCCCTCTAACCATCTCGCACAACTCGTACCTCACTGCTGTATCCCTTCACCTCAGTGCTTCATTTCCTTTTCCAAAACCCTTGTCCTGTGTTAGTCATACTAATATGGGTTAGTTAATTCATTCAATTTTATCTAAATTGCTTTATCTTTATGTCCATCTGTATATGGTCAAATGTCTTAATCTTGGAAGGGACGACTACAGAAATAAATTGTCCCAGTGCACCTTGTTGTATGCCATCATGCTGCTCTCCTTCATACACACCACCCCGAGTCATGGTGAGAACAGGTTACTGCATCAGCAGTTCAGGAAGAAAAATCACAAAAGGGAATATGAACCCCTGCAATGAAGGATCTTTTGTGAGTGCCTATATATAACGTTTTTTAACTTTACCTTGGCCTTATGGTGGTAGATGGTGGCGACCATCATCCCTTGGTTGATACTGTGCTGTCTACTTATTCCTTCACCGATTCTTTTGCTGTCTCTGTCCTCGTCTTATTTCTCCCATCCTTCCAGTCACTTTATTATTTTTCTTTTGGTTTAAGGCAGCTCTACACAGTGCCAAGCTTGATGGTTTCCTGTAACCTAGGAAACCATTTACAATGCTGGATAGTAACCATATAAACATGTAACATGGTGATGTGGAGTCTACTATGGTGCCCCCTCTTAACTGAGTGCAAACTCAAATGCGGCGTCCATCTGGAATCAAACTACTTTCCTTCGCGTTGTGGTGATGTACAGTCCACCAGAAGGGAACATCGGTTCACTGCATGGGACGACCCCGCAGGAACGGTTGGTTGGCTGCGGTTGATGGGTCTCTTCAGCCAGAAAAAGCCCGGGTTACTCAGCAAGAACAACCTTGGCCTTAAACAGTCATATTTTCATATCCAGAGCATAATTGTAACGAGATTAAACACTAGAGAATGATGCTTGTCACGAAGTGCTATGTAGAGGATGTAAACCCGAAGCATTATCTTTTTCTGCTACTGAACCAAGTGAAATCTGGTTCAGGAGGACGAAAATCTGGACCAGTTATAGTGAAAGTTCTAGTAATGGCTTGCATCTTCTATTCAGAGTAGTCACCTTGACCAAAGATCAAGAGAGGCCACAGCAGTACAAAAGTGTGACAGGATTGTGAAGGTGTCGGGTTACGCGGGTAAGGTGAAAGCTGATATGCTGGAGGTAGTTGTTACGTAAGAGCAAAGATTCGCTTCAATATGGCCACTTCTTTTGTACGGTCCTTAAGCTATTACAATAATTTTACCTCTAGTATAGAAGTTGATAAGGGATATATCAAACTTCCAGTTAGATCAGACTCTCCTAAGCCAAATAAAACTCTAATGCAGCAAGGTTAAAAGATAAGCCATCGACCCGAAGACATTAAGGACAAAGTACGATAAAAGTGAAAAAAGAGAAGAGACAATGGAGTGTCAGTGGAAGGAAAAGGAAAGCGGAAAGGGAGATAGGGAATGGAAGAAGGCCGGAGGGAAATAAAGGAAAAGGAAAGTGGAAAGGGAGATAGGGAATGGAAGAAGGCCGGAGGGAAATAAAGAAGGGGGAGGTTAGGGGAAAATGTAGATCAGAAAGGAGAGATTATAAGGCTCAGTGAAAGAAAGAAAAAAATAAGTAGGATCATTTAAACGAGAGGAAAGGGAGGTCAAAGAAGGGAGGAGGAGGAGGTAAACTGAGTAAGAAGGAAACAGAGAACGCAATATGAGAGGGCAGAAAGAGGAACGAGGAAAAGACGAACGAAGGATGCAGAATAAGGAAAAACTCAACAGATAAAACTGGGGAACCAACAGGATGAACTAGAGAAGGGGAAGGCAGGGGTAATGAGATTTTTCTTTTCATTCTTTATTTGCTATTCAGAACAAGTTCCAGCACTCTGGGGAATGTTGCTGAAGATCAAGCAGGAATAAGTAAATTAGTTTGCTTTAAAATAATTCTCCCCTAAACAGCATGGTTTTCTTTAACTTCTAGTTGTCATCTCGGCATTCCGTCAAGGTTGCCAACTTAGCGCTTTGCTTTTGCTAACTCTAAAAGCATTGATCCCGTTTAGCATCAGTTTCCAAATTCTAGTTCCAAGACATCTAGCACTGCTCAAGAAAAATATTGTACAATGTGTTAGTTAAACTCGCTGGATTTCCTCACTTTTTCAAGCGATGTTTTGGACGTTTTGTGTTTGTCTCCATTCTAGCAGTTATCAAGAACAAATGTAGCACTTATGAACTAAGGCTTTGGCAGGTCTGTAACTCTGTATACAGTACAGTCGTTGCGGTCGATGAGTGTGGGAGTGTTGGCTTTTCCTCCGCCATTTATTCTGACAGACTTGAAATTATCTTGTCCATGGTTAGGTAGAAGCCAGTCTCTAGTAGTTCACAAATATATAATGGCAAAAAGGACGGAACAGTATAATCAAAGGTTTGCAGCTGGAAGGTGAGGTGAGAAGTGAACTGTTAGTTAAGAAGTTGGTGGCGTTCCTCTGCTACTGACTTGAGTTAGCAGATACTGAACCCCATGATGCCCCTCCGTAGCTGACACTCCCATACCGCTTTTAAGAAACCTCATCCAACTTCGTGTAATAAGTAACATTCAGGAGGAACAGGCATAGCATAATGGCCCCGTCAATGTCTCTGGTGCGTGCGGTGGTGAGACCAACCACACTCTGCCACACCACCACACTCAACCACAAAACCCTGGATCTCTGGCGCCAAAGTACCCGAGGCCTGAGCTACCACAACCGGCAGAGTTGCGCCTCCACCAACAGGGTAGAATACCGAGCCAGAGCCACCATCACCTCAGAGCGGGAGAGAGCGAGGACAGTGGCAGCGTATTACAACCAACCTGCTGTGGAATCTGCCGCTAAGAAAGTGAGTGTTGTGGCTTGTTTCTGAAGTCTTACCTTAACGTGGCCCTGATTTTCCCCCTTTTTGCAGCTTACTTCACGTAGCTCAGTGGGAGCAAATGACGGCTGGCTGTATGTATGTTAACAGCACTTCATTGTGACTAGCACCTTATTCAAACTTAGTGTCTATTAGTCTTCGTTACAGTTCAGCATTGAAAACAGAAATGTCAAGTCTAGGCTGAGGTAAAGTGGACTAGTATATTGGTCTTTTATGTTTCTTGCACGGTGTAGTGTAGTGGTTTGAACGTCCCAGTATGAGTGATCGCTAGTTTGGGGTCGAAAAAGGAATGGTAGAAAAAATTGTGGAACAACAAAAGAAACCTAGAATGGGAAGGCCAAATAAAGCCATATAGAATTATGAAAACTCCTATAGTGTACAGTAGTTGAGTGTGATCCGGGAGAGTAAACCCGGGTTGGAGGAGATGAGAGGACTTGATAATGTCGAGTTACTTAGGCCGCCTTCACACGAGGTCACCGGTGGCCGCAGTTAGCTGCCTCCTATAGTTTTCAATGGAGCCTTTCATACGAGGCTACTGCGGTTGCCCGACTGGCAACCAGCTCCTGACGGTGGCTCGCTCACACCGGGGCACCAGTGGAGGCCACCGGTGGCCTCGTGTGAAAGCTTCCTTAGAGGGGGGAAGGGTCGCTGCGTGAAGCTTTGCACAGCCTGTGGGTGGAGTCGAAGGGTAAGTGAGGCTATATGCACCCCGCCGCGTTTGCCTCTCCATGATGATGATGAGCAGTTTCAGTATTTGAAGTATCACAATATGCAGAGAGAGAGAGTGCTTTGTATAATAGTTTAGGTACTTGTTGGCTCTGCCGTGCGTGGGCCAGCTGATATACTGCAGTTATGCTTTCCTCTTGTGTTTTTTGTATATACTGTATGTATGTACTTGTAGGCTATACGTGTTTATACAGTATATGTATGTATATCTATATCTACCGGTATCGATCTGTCTCGTTACAGTAGGCTAAACAGTAAAGGTCATCATTAATACCTGTACCCTACAAAATATATGAAGACTGATTCAGTATTAGCACTGTTACAGACATACTAACAAATTGTGAGCCCCTTCTTCTTCTGGGTATAAAGGGAAATTGTGAGCCTCTTCTCATAGCTCACCTTAATCCACTCACCAAGCGCACACACACACACACATAAGAACATAAGAAGAACATAAGAAGAGAGGATAACTGCAGTAGGCCGGTTGGCCCATGCTAGGCAGCTCCTAGAAGAGTAACTGAACTACTAGAATGAGATAAGGATAGCAAAGAAGAAGGCTCTCCCCCGCCCTCCAAACCCTCCAGCCGAAGCCGGCAGGAAAAAGTCAGAAAGAACACCACGCCGTATAGAAAAACTGGCGTGGACATTTTACAGGAAAGTGTGAAAGGAGAATAGAGACTATCATAGTGTGACCTGAAAAGAAAATTTATTTTTGAATTAGTATTGGTTATAATATTTTCTTTATTCTATATCCACCCCTTTTTTGTCATATGCTTATCTAGCCTATGCTTGAAACTCTCAATGGAAGAGGCAGCAACTACTTTACTAGGTAGCTTATTCCATTCGTCTACTACTCTATTACCAAACCAATTTCTACCGATTTCCTTTCTGAAACGGAATTTTTCTAGTTTGAAACCATTATTTCTAGTTCTATCCTGTATGCTCACTTTAGGTACCTTGCTAATATCTCCCTTATTTATACCATTCATCCACTTAAAAACCTCAATTAAGTCTCCCCTTACTCTACGCCTCTCTAGCGAATGCAGACTTAGTCTTTTCAGTCTGTCTTCATATGACAGGTTCCGGACGTCATGTATCATTTTAGTCATTCTTCTCTGTACATTTTCTAACGAATTAATATCCATTCTATAGTAAGGACACCAAAATTGTACTGCGTAGTCTAAATGTGGCCTTACTAATGCTAGATAAAGTTTCAGTATTACTTTAGATGATCTATTGCTCACGCTTCTCGAAATAAATCCTAGGACCCTATTTGCTTTATTTCTCGCATTAATGCACTGTTGCCTAGGTTTAAGGTCGTTACTAATCATAACTCCTAGATCTCTCGCATTCAGATTTGCTAATTTCTTTGTTATCTAAGCTGTATTTAGTATCTCCAATGGTCTTGCCTACGTTAAGTACTTTACATTTTTCAACGTTAAATTCCATTTGCCAAGTTTTAGACCATTTGGACAATGTATCGAGGTCTTTTTGTAAGTTATGGCAATCGTCAGTCGAGTTAATGATACGCCCTATTTTTGTATCGTCGGCAAATTTGCTGATTCTGCTATTGACTCTAAGTCTAGATCATTTATATATATGATAAATAATAAGGGACCGAGTACTGAACCCTGTGGTACACCGCTAGTTACTAATCCCCAGTCCGACTTAGTTCCATTTATTAATACTTCTGCTTTCGTCCTTTCAGCCAAGATTCTATCCATTTTAAGATATCGCCGTCTATACCGTGTGCTCGAACCTTTCTAACTAACCTTCGTGTGGGACTCTATCAAAAGCTTTACTAAAGTCCAGATAAATAACATCGTAAGCTTTATCGCTATCTACTGCCTCATAGACCGAGTAGAATGACAACAAATTTGTGAGGCAGGATCGTCCTTGCCTGAATCCGTGCTGACTTTCGTTTATAAGATTAAATCTTTCTAAGTGTTCTCTAATCCTATTTGCCAAAATTGACTCTAACATTTTTCCTACTATAGACGTTAGACTTATCGGACGATAATTCGACGCAGCTGATTTATCACCCTTTTTAAAGATGGGCACTACGTTTGCGGTTTTCCACGCCTCTGGAACTTCTCCTGAACTTAAAGAGTCATTAAATAACGTTAAAAGTGGCTGACATAATTCTTCTTTGGTTTCTTTTATAATTTTTGCATATATGTCTTCCGGACCTGGCGATTTTTGAGGTTTTAACTTGTTAATTTCTTTCAATACGTCCTCCTTACTAATGGTTATTTTACTAAGAATATTTTCCGTATTCTCATGGTAAATATTTGCTGCTTGAGGGACCAGGCTTAGATTTTCCTTGGTGAATACTGATATGAAATAATTATTTAGGATGGAGCACATTTCTTTATCTTCACTGGTAATGTCACCTGATTCTGTTCTGAGTGGTCCTATCCTATCTTTATTTTTCGTTCGGTACATTTGATAAAAACCCTTGGGGTTTACTTTTGATTCACTTGCAACCTTAATTTCATAACTTCTTTGCTTTTCTTATCTCCTCTTTACTTCTCTATTTAAAATTGTGTACCGGTTACGTAAGTGTTCCTCTCCACGTTTTATTTTTCTATATATTCCTTTCCTTTGGCCTATGAGAGATTTTAATCTGTTGTTTAACCATCTTGGTTCTGAATTGTTAGTTCTAAACGGTTTTGAAGGAATATATCTATCTTGGCCTCCGTATATTATATTTATTAACTCGTTATACTTCTCACTGGTCGAACGTCTGTTTGGTACTGGAGCTGAGTTAATTTCCGTCACGTGGACTACATTCCTATCTACCACCTCCCCCTCACAGACACCTGACGGACATCCCCACGTGCTTCCTGCGCCTGACCTATGACCTGGGGATCCCCACTAACCTGACATTCCCTCAAATAGCTAATCTCCCTGTGGAATACCGCTCGAAAATAAGCTCTTAAGCCATCGAAATCTCCTAGACGAAAATTAGGAACGGTGGAGGTATTTTCAGTGGAACAGACATCCCAAATAAATTTGAACTTAATTACTTCATGATCGCTATTACCAAGTCGTCCACCAACCTCTATATCGCTAATGATATTTTCTTTATTAGCTAAAACCAAATCTAGTATATTATTACCTCTGGTGGGCTCCCTGATATACTGATAAAGGAAATTATCCTGTACTACCTCTAGAAATTCCTCTGACTCTGCATCTCCTGTCTGATTTCTCCAATCTATCCTTGGTAGATTAAGGTCCCCAACAATTATTACTAAGCTGGACTGTGATGATTTCCTAATTTCCTCCCCAGAGGTATTTACTATCAGCTCTACTTAATTTGGAGATCTGTAAATTGCTCCTAAGACTAATTTCTCCCTATTGTTACTAATTTCAACCCAGACACTTTCTGTGTCCCTATTTACTTTAATGTCTGCTTTATTGTAACAGTTTAATGAATCCTTTACATAAATAGCTACCCTCCCCCCTTTCTTCCCTGACGGTTTGACACAAAAATATTATAGCCTTTTATCTGATATTCTGCTAAAAATTCTCGAGTGTCTGTATTCATCCAAGTTTCACTAATAACGGCAATGTCTATTTTCTCTGTACAAATTAAAGCCCTCAGTTCATCCATTTTATTACGTAAACTCCGGCTGTTTGTGTAGTACACTTTCAGATTATCACGAGTAGTTATGCCTTTACCTTGGCAATTACTGTTATTTATTTTATTACTAACTGGGAAACTCTTTACTTTACTAATATAACAATTTTTTGTACTATCGCTTATCGCCCTTCTATCATCGCTTGTTCTATCATCTATCATCGCCTGCTCAATTTGAGGTGCCTGAGTGGATGTATCTACACTATTGGTTGAACTTTTGTTCTTAATTTTGCAAGTATCGATGCAACTATCCAAACATGGTAATAATGATTTCTGACTGTAGTTGCTGCATCTTCCTGTACACCTACTTCTCAATCTCGAAAAAATCCCTCCAACTCCCTATCTATCATTCCAGCTAAAACAGTAACTCCTTGCCTGCTAAGATGAGTCCCATCCCAACTATACAAGGCACTTCGTCCATAAAACCGGTCCTGAAGCTGTTCATGAAAGGTATTGCATTATCTTTGCAATACCTTTCAAGGCGGCAATTAAACCCTATTGCCCTGCTCAACCATTCCCTTCCAACCCGCCACCTTGGTAAAACACCAAGCACTACAGGGGTTCCTCCCTCTCCCTAACCTTTTCTAACATCAACTTGTACCTTTTCCACAGTACCTCACTCTTACGGCTACTAATATCATTGCCTCCTACACTGAGGCACACAGTGGGTTTGTCACCACTTTCCTTTACGATATTTGAAATTTTATCTACCACATTAGCCACCCTGGCCCCTGGAAGACACACATGTTTAGCGAGTGGAGTATACATGGCCCCTGTTCAGATATCTCACCTGGGAGTCTCCAACAACAACAACATTTTTCTTACCTTTCTTGTTCTGTTTATACTTACCTGTACTGGAAGTTCCCTCACCGTCCTTCTCCTCTACTTCCCTCTCTGCCTTCCCTTCACATTCGTCCCGTAGTGCGTCGAATGTATTAGTTGTCTTAATTTCCGTTTGTTTTTTAAGAGTGAACTTCGTTGCACCCTTGTTAACTAGTGTCCAACCTTCAGCCTTTTTCTCTTTCTCCTCCAACATCTCCTCCAACAATTCCCTCATCTGTGCCTTCTCCTGCCTGAGAATTTGTACCTCCCGCACACACACACACACACACACACACACACACACACACACACACACACACACACACACACACACACACACACACACACACACACACACCGCTCGCTGCTGCAGTGGTAACGTTCCCGCTTGCCAACTGGTGGACGGGAGTTCGCGCCTCGCTCAGGTTGCGAAAAGTTTCACTGACGAAGTGGGTGGTTACTGTCCCCCTGGAGCAAGGGGACGGGTGTGTGCGTGTGTGAAGGTCACAGCCTTGCCCTTAGATCGGACTATATGAGCTCTCAGCTCCCTTCCGGGAGGGTAAAAGCTGACGATCACGACCATCAAGTGATCCTGACCGACCCGGTGAATTACACACATCGGATATCTGTGTTGCAGACTGGTTCATGCAGATATCAAAAATAAATCGTATTTCTTTTTTATCACAAACAGAATGCAATACCGTACACTAATACTATCTTACCGGTGCGTCGTCAATGGCGCAAACACATCTTGCTCCGAAGTACCGAGGCAAGGGTTTAAGAAACCTTGGAAAGTTCGTAACGCGTATTCGTGCATGTTTTTCGCCTGGTAGTTAGGCGAGTCTCCGTCCAGAAAGGGCACGGGCCTTGTCTCCTTGCCGGGGGTGGGTGGGTCAGATTTTAGGGTCCTCCAGTGTACCTATAGCCAGGTGACTTAATCCTACAAGTGCTGGTCGTATGTTATCTCCATGTCACCCTCTCCTCAGCTATTAGGTTACCGTACTTCTCTCCAGCTCACACCAACCTTATTCATATACGGTACCTCTCCACCCCACCCTTCCTTGTCCCCCGCCATCAGGCTGGCTTCCTTCAACTCACACGGGCCTAACGTACCGTATATACATTTGTACCCCATCCTTCCCCTATCAAGCTGCCACCCTTCAACTCGTTCCCTACCCACTCAACCTCACTCGCCTTTCCCTAGTCAATCTTTCATTCTCCAGTCTTTCCACGTGGCCAGACTCCCAGTGTACGGTGCGTGAACTTGTAACACTTTCCAGCACACCCAGATTAATGCCACAGTGCTCCTTAACAGCCTCATTTGTGGATCTGTGTCTGTTCCACGCACCGGCAACTGCACATACTCCTCTTTGATAACTTATTTCAGTTGTTCTCACTCTTGACCTACAGACGCCTTAGGGCCTTGTTGATAAGAACGTGACGGACCCTTGACCCTTCGGGCCCAGGACTCTTCTCCCCCATCCCCCCCAAAAAAAAAAAAAAAAAAAAAAATGTTCTTTGTGTGTTTAAAATATAACCAATTTTATTAGCTGTAGTTTACATATTATTGGAGACTATTCATTGCCAGTAATTTTTATATTCTCACTTTAACTTGACTAAAATTTTCCATATCTCCACCCTGAATGAAGAGTTAGTACGAGATATAAACTATGTTAGGCGCAAAGTGCTGTGGAAGGATGTTCAGTCATGGTGTCATTTTGCCCTCAAGATTTGGGAAGTAAGCTGCGGCAGGACGAAATTTCCCGCCAACTTAAGGTGAACAGACTAAAGAAGTGATGCTGTTACTGGGTGCCGGGTATAATAATGGGCCTTTCTGCTGGTAAGGCCCCGGCACCTTGTTTAGCGTTATGTTTGGGGTGGTCACGTGGAGTAGGAGGAGGTTTGACTGGGGCTCGAATGTATTTTTAGCACCAGGGTGTTTGTGTGATGGGGTATGTCACGTTTAGGGGCCTCTGCCAGCGATTGGGGTGGGGGGAGAGAGAGAGAGAGAGAGAGAGAGAGAGAGAGAGAGAGAGAGAGAGCAGGTGGGTAGAAGGGAATATTTTAAGTACAAAGAAGGAAGGGAGGGATGTGTGTGTGTGTGTGTGTGTGTGTGTGTGTGTGTGTGTGAGAGAGAGAGAGAGAGAGAGAGAGAGAGAGAGAGAGAATTTTAATCTGATACTGCTGAAGTTTGGCATGGAAGAGAAGACAGGAAATAAAGAAATAAAAGATGAATGAGGACCAACACAAAGGACACTTGATAGTAGTACCCACCCCAACTATACCCACCTCTCCAGCACATCCCAAAAGGTGACACCACATGCATCCCAGACACACCCCAGACACGCCTTGATAGGTATAACAAAATTCTCTGGAAGTGCAAGTATTTTTATTTTTACAATAACAGAACAGAGGAAGGAAACACGAGAATAAAAAAATAACCCATAGCTACACCTGATTACAGGTGCCCTCCTTTCATATAAAATTTGTAACAGTTGGACTTGAACAGTCGTGGGTTGAAGTTTGGGGAAACCATTCTGGGGAAGCGAGTCCCAAAGAGATGCAGTTCGGGACATAAAATAATTCTGATAGGCAGAAGTTCTGCAGTATGACAGTGTGACAGTCCAGTCATGAGCACTACCAGATGACCGTGTAGCGCGGGGAAAGGGATAGAGAGGTGGCACAATGGATGCGACTTCGTCTGAGCATTTGGCATAAAAGTATCTGTAAAATAATGCAAGGGAGGCAACATTCCTTCTTACCTGTAGGGTAGGTTTAGGTAGTTCTTTTGTAATAGGGTTATTAATAATTCTAATAGCTTTGTTCTGAATTTTGTCCATTTGTTTTAGTGCAGCCTCTCCACTTCCATTCCACAAGGGTGAGTAATATTCCAGCTGAGAGCGTACATGACTTTTTTTTTTTTTTTTTTTAATAGAACAGAGGAAGGAAAAACAAATGAATAAAAAAATAATAATCCATACACCAGATTACTGGTGTCCTCTGTTCATAAAATATCTGTAACATTTAGACTTGAACAGCTGTAGGTTGAAATTTGGAGGGAAACAACTCTGGGGAAGCGAGTTCCAAAGAGATGCAGTTCGGGGAATGAAAGAATTCTGATAGGCAGAAGTTCTGTAGTATGGTTAAGTGACATCCCAGTCATGAGCGCTACCGTACCAGATGCCCGTGTAGCACGAGGGAAGGCATGGAGAGGTGGCATCATGGACGCAACTTCGTCTGAGCATTTGCCATAAAAATATCTGTAAAATAATGCAAGGGAGGCAACATTCCTTCTTACTTCTGGGGGGGGTGGGTAGTTTATTTGTAATGGCAGGGTTGTTAATAATTCTAACAGGCTTGTTCTGAATTTTGTCTATAGTTTTAATGCAACCTCTCCACATCCATTCCACAAGGGTGAGCAATATTCAAGCTCATGACTCTTATAAATTACAGCTAACTGCTCATCATTGAAGAAGTTACGGACTCTGTACATTAATCCAAGTTTCTTTGAGGCGGTTTAGCAAGTGATCTAACATAAGAGGTCCAACTGAGGGCATTGAGACGCCGAGAATTTCAATACTTTTGGAGATGGGAACATTAGTTGTACTGAAGGTAATATACGAGTCTGGCAATATCTGTCTATTAGTAAATTGTATATATTTAGTTTTACTAGCATCAAATGAGACAAGGTTGTTTTGTCCCCATTCACTGATCGTAGATAGGCCTTGATTTATGGAGATGGCTATACTGAGTTGAGAGGTAGAGATATTAGACTTTGTAAACGGGTGTCTGAATGTGAATGAACTATGTAGTGTTGAGTCATCTGCATATGAGTGGATGGGATTGTGGGTGACAGATAAGAGATCATTAATATGAACTAGGAATAGGGTTGGGGCCAGAACTGATCCTTGCGGCATGCCGGCGTTAATTGAGTGAAAATTGGAATAAACATCATCTACTTTTACTCTTATTTTCCTGTCACAGATATGAGGAAATCAAAGGAACAAAAGACTATAGTCCATAGTAAGGGAGTTTGGACAGCAGGGAACGGTGCCATACTCTATCAAAAGCTTTAGAAATATCAAGGGCTACTGCGCAAGTTTCTCTATGTAGGTCAATTTATTGATGGATGGTATGTAAATTATAGCCAACTGTTCGTCAGTGGAGAAGTTATGAACTTGGTACAGTAATCAGGTTTCTCCAAAGCGGTCTTAGCAAGTGATCTAACATGAGAGGTCGAGCTGAGAGCACAGCCAAGTGAACCACCGAGAACTTCAGCAGGGTAGCTACCTTTAGAGACAGGAACACTAGTAGCATTGAAGGTAATATAGGAATCAGGCAATATTTGTTTGTCAGTAAATTGTATATATTTGGTTTTCGTAGCATTAAATGATACAATGTTATTTTGTCCCCATTTCATAAATTTATGGAGACTGCTGTACTGAGCTGTGAGTTTGAGATATCAAACTTTGTGAATGGTTGTTTAAGTGTGAATGAACTATGAAGTGTTGAGTCATCTGCATATGAGTGAATGGGATTATGGGTGACAGATAAGAGAACATTAATATGAATTAGGAATGAGGTTGGAGCCAGAACTGGACCTTGTGGCACGCCGGCATTAATCGAGTGGGAATTGGAATATACATAATCAACTTTTATCTCCCTGGCACTAAGATATGAGGAAGCCAGAGGAACTAAAGATGATAGGGCATAGGAAGAGAGTGTGGATGGCAGGGAATGGCGCCACACTCTGTTAAGAGCTTCAGAAAAATCAAGGGCTACTGCATGAGTTTCTCCATGCTGGTCAATTGACTGATGGATGGTATGAGTTAGAAGACTAAGTACGGTATATCAGCAAAGGATCTTTCGTGGCAAAAACCGTACGGTATTGTCTATCACTAATTAAGTTGTTGGATTCAAGATGTTTAACAGTGTGTTTATGAATTACAATCTCAGATACTTCACCAAGAGAAGATGCAACAGCTATTGGTCTGTAATCTGAGGAGTCACAGGAACTTTATTTCATTGGAATCGGGTGGATATTTTTTGGCTCCTTTCCAAGAATTAGGGAATGAAAAAGTACGTGTGCATAGTCTTGATAATTTAGCAAGCTCTGGGGAACACTTTTTCAAAACAGTTGGAGGAATTCCATCTGGACCTGGAACTTAGTTGGTTGGCAAATTGTCTAGAATGGATTTTACGTATCTAGCCTGTATCTTAAAGTGGAGCGTTTGTGGAGATTCAGGTTCTAGTCTAGGGACGTTCAGGCTGACTTCATGCAAGGTAGAATTACTGGGAAATTTATTGGCAAGGATGTTCGCTTTACCACGCGGGTCATTTGTAGTGTTACCATCAGAAGATTTTAGTGGGGAATGGGTGATGACTTGTTAAAGTTATTAATGAAAAAATTGAGAGTTGACCGGAACATTCCATTGTTATTAGGATTATATAACAGTTTGGATGCTTGGTTGCGAAGAAAGTTTGAATTAGCGAGATTAATTACTGCATTTGCATGGTTTCTAGCCATTTTAAATTGTCTGAGTGATTCATTCAGGTGATTTTGATTCAAAGTAAAAGTTATATGCTAAGGTCTTTTGGGCCGTTGCTCTGGCACGACTGCTGTTAAACCATTTTGGTGAGTTCGATCTTTTAGTGAACTGTTGACTGGGCATGAACAATTACATACCAGCTTGCATCAAATCAGTGTGGGACTTGGCAGAACCTATGTCACCGGAGAAGAGTGTGAAGTTCATACAACACTACAGTTATGGCTTATCAGATTTCATTCGTCAAAAAGGTGCAGTGACTCCGTGATTGAATTAGTGGCGCAGTTAGGGACACACACTGGATTTGGTCGCCCTGGTGGGTACGGCCAATATATAGAAGACAAAATGAAAAAGGATGAAAGGAGAGAAGATGGGGAGAAAAGGATGAAAGGAGAGAAGATGAGGAGAAAAGGATGAAAGGAGAGAAGATGGGGAGATAGTAAAAAAAAAAAATAAATAGGGGGGAAAGAGAGGGTAAGGCGCGAGGAAAAGGAAGAAAAAAAAAAGTAAGAGAATGACGGGAAAGAGAGGAAAGGTGAAGGAAGGGGAGAAAGGAAGGATGAAGGGATGAAGGAGGGGTTTAATAAAAAGGTTTGCCAGAGAAAAGGGAAGACAGGTAAATGGGAAAGGGAGGAAGGAATGAGGTGAATACGTGAAGAAGGACGGAAAGAAAGATATACACATAACATGAGGGAGGAGAGGAGGAACGAAGTAAGACGAAAGGAAGGAAAGGGGGGTAACAAAAAAAAAAAGAGATAAAAGGAAGGAAGGCGAAGGAACCAAGGAAGGAAGTACAAAAGGCATGGAGGGAGTGAGAGAAAGGAAGCACTTGAGGGTATTCTCGTTGACAACTTAGGTCTCGTCTATTTTTGTACCAACACCTCAGATACTGTTATAATTAGCTCATTATTATTATTATTATTATTATTATTATTATTATTATTAGTAGTAGTAGTAGTAGTAGTACTACTACTACTACTGCTACTACTACAGCTACACCACCATCACCACTACTACTACTACTACTACTACTACTACTACTACTACTACTACTGCTACTGCTACTGCTGGTTTTGATGGTTAGGGAATGCTGGTTGACATGGTTGCCGGCTGACGGTTATGCCAGCTGAGAATTTAGCCGGCGTAATGAAGCATAGGTACAGTCGCAGTCAAAAATATCGGTACATCCTTCAGTTCAGAAAGGATTAAACTCTTTAAAATATTGGGATAAGTTTGTTCAGGTGCGAAGATGACAGTGTTGGGGTTCGTAGGTCGTTTTTCTCTCTCTCTCGTTATGAAGTGATATATTGTTTAAGTTGGCAGCTGTACGTATAAGTAAACGAACTTTTAGTCAGTGCGTCATTCTCTCTCTCTCTCTCTCTCTCTCTCTCTCTCTCTCTCTCTCTCTCTCTCTCAGGTTCGTCTTATCCCTAGGGCAAAAAGGGTGGTTGCCGTGAGGAGGTACCATATTTATAAACAATCTTAAGCCTCAGCTGTGTATATTACTTTTGTTTATACGCTTGACTTCACTCATATAGCAAAGACATTCACTATTTTCAAACTAGAGGGAATATAACAATGACAAATTACGAAAACAGTCGAGGATGATTATGATAAACAGGAAGACTTTAGCGTTAAAATTTGGTTAGGCCCCTTTATAAATACACCTTTAGAATACACGTAAGATAATTATAAATACCAACTGATTCTAAGTACACCTTCAATATGTTTTTCACGATGCAATGGGTATGTACTAAGTAGATGATGCATTACAAGTGGAAATGTTGCTTGGGAGAGAGAGAGAGAGAGAGAGAGAGAGAGAGAGAGAGAGAGAGAGAGAGAGGATGGAGCTTCAATTCTTTGTTTTCTGTAACGCTTCGGACTACAGAGAACCCATATTGAGAGAGATAGAGAAATTAAAGGATTCAAGCTCTAACCTGTCTCTCTCACCCAGCATTACCTAGTGACGTATGTGCAGTCGTATTAGAAGTTGTCGTCTGCGCCTCTCTCCACGGGCTTTGAAAATGTGAAAATCGACGCCACGGAAACCTACACTGATCGTTGTATTAGGCCTGTGAGCAGTGTTATCAGTGTCGCCTGCTGCGGATTCATCATACTACTTTTCATAGACCATGGAAAAAAAAAAAAAAAAAAAAAAAAACAGGATACGCGATAGGACTTTTGATGCTAACTGTACACATGGAAATATACTAAAGTTTTTTTTTATTCACGGTAGTCTTAGCATTTATGGTACAGTATTTATAGTAAAATCATGTTAAGTTCACCATCTAATAATATCAGTGAAAAACACTTGTGAAACCTCCTTCCTCCAATGTTTTTTTTATACCGATATAATTTTACGTGAGTCTGCCATACAGTATATACCGTTATGTTTATATTCTGATGTGTGCACGTGTGTATTTCTGTCATAATACTTCTTTATTAACCCAACAGCAGCGTAGGGGCCCTGAGTCAGTCGTCACACTCAGAGTGGCATTAATTAGCCTGTATGAGACAGTAGATCCCAGCCATTCTTTGGGATGTAAACACTAATAGA